>NC_056747.1:774400987-774553781 GCF_019279795.1 Protopterus annectens | reverse complement strand
TTAAGTATTCTCGTTTTGATACTAACTATATATACTAACTCCAGGGTTGCACTACAGTGGGGAAAAGGGCATATTCCTTTTACTTGCCTTACAGTGCTCTAGACACTGCCAGTACTTATTGTCAGTCAAATGAACTGTCAGTCAAATGAAGTTTCAGTCATTTGGTCCGACTAAAATATTTGTCAGTCAAATGAGCTTTCAGGCAAATGAAGGTAATCCATATATACACACAGACACACACACACACACACACACACACACACACACACACACACACACACACACATATATGCATATATATATATATATATATATATATATATATAGATATATGGGTCTAGGACATTTCACTGAATGCACATTTCACTGAAAGTCAAATTAGTGTGCATTTTTCACTGCAAGCTCAATTCAATGAAAGCTCAATTCACTGAAAGTTGTATATGGCCTTTTCCCCACTGTAGTGCGACCCTGGAGTTAGTATATAAAGTAAGAGCGGCACCCCACATGTTTTAAATATTTTGAACTATATGCATGGATACTTGCAATTCCAATATATTAGTCTTTTGCGAACATAATATATACACACCTCCTTACTATATATATTAACTCCAGGGTCATACTACAGTGGGGAAAATGCCATATATATATATATATATATATATATATATATATATATATATATATATATATATATATATTATCAGAGCTATGGCAGGCTAACATCCACCTGGACGTATAAGTGAATTTAAGTACACTTTTACCTGCTCTTTTGCATATAGTACTGTATTTAATTTATTTATTTGTGTTTTTTACTGAATATTAACTCAACTGAAGTTGTGGCTGTCTCTCTAGAGTCATTTTTAGAATTTCTGTGTAGCCATTGATAGCAGTGGTGGGTTTAGTTTCAGCTCATCACCGACATCCTGTCTTGCCTTATATAAGTGGAACATTTTGAGTTATCTCTGCTTAATATCAGAGCTTTAGCCGGCTAACATCTACCTGAAATCAGCTGGACGTATAAGTGAATTTAAGTACACTTTTATCTGCTCTTTTGCATATAGTACTGTATTTAATTTATTTATTTGCGTTTTTCTCTGAATATTAACCCTACTGAAGTTGGAGCTGTCTCTCTATAGTTACTTCTCCACCCACCCTCCCTGTTCTTGTTTTGGTATTAATGTTGGTGACTGAAATTGCCTGCCCCTCTTGTAGATTTCTATTTGGATACTCCTTCTGGGCCCATCTCATTTGCTCATTCAACTGAGTGCAGTGAGATCATATTCTGATTTCAGGCACTCCTACTGTGCACAAAGAGAGCATTTGGGAAAGACAACCCCTGCAGCCTTTTAATCCTGCTCTGTTCCTCCCCTAAAAAAAATAAATAAATGTGTGTATATATATATATATATATATATATATATATATATATATATATATATATATATATATATGTGTGTGTGTATATATATATATATATATATATATACATACATACACACACACATATATATATATATATATCTTATTCATCTGCTCTTACTGTAACTGTCTTAATTGCTCTTCTGTGTGCTATCTGTTCAGTCACTCTTCCTCTGCACAAATTACTGCTTGTTAGTAGCCTTCTAATTTACTGCCTTCTGCACTTGTTTTTTAGTCATTTGTTAATTTAATTGCATATATTTGAACTGTATTTTCCGTAGTGCTGCTACACGCTCGGGTGTGCTGGCCTGCTCTACAGTCTAAATTGTATTTACGGCTGTTAGCTGCTTTTCGGTAACAAAAAAAAAATTCTAAGCTTGTTTCCTGTCTTTCCTGTAACTACTCAAGTCCAGATACAGACTTGCTGTATCCAGGACTGTTGGTAAGCTTCTGAGCATCCCAAGCCTTTCTGTGTTGGAGGGAAGCCTTCTAGCCTATCAGTGGGAGTGGTAAGCACTAGGTAGCCTATCTACCATGGAAAGAGTGGTCCCTGGCCCAGTAATTGTAGCTATTGGCTGTTTGAGCAGTTTTTTTTCCATCTCTTTCAACTTTCTGGTTTGAAAGCCGCACTTGTGCCTGTTTCCCATCTTTCCTATAACTAGCCTAGTCCAGTTACAGAGTTGCTGTATCCAGGATTGTTTGTAAGCTTCTGAGCCCCCAAGCCTTTCTGTGTTGGAGGAAAGCCTTCTAGCTTATCAGTGGGAGTGGTAAGCACTAGGTAGCCTATCCTCCACGGGAAGAGTGAGTTTTGGCTTAGAAATTGTAATTTATTTGGCCGTTTGGGCAGTTTTCCATCTCTTTCAACTTGCTGGCTTAAAAGCCCACGTTTGTACTTGTTCCCCGCCTTTCCTGTAACTAGTCTAGTCCAGGTACAGATATGCTGTATTTCAGGACTCTCTGTAAGCTTCTAAGCCCCCCAACCCTTTCTGTGTTGGGGGAAAGCCTTCTAGCTTATCAGTGGGAGTAGTAAGCATTAGGTAGCCTATCTACCACAAGAGGAGAGGTTCCTGGCTCAGAAATTGTAGCTATTGGCTGTTTGGGCAGTTTTTTCCATCTCTTTCAACGTTTTGGTTTAAAAGCCGCACTTGCGCTTGTTTTCCACCTTTCCTGTAACTAGCCTAGTCCAGATACAGAGTTGCTGTATCCAGGACTGTTGGTAAGCTTCTGTGCCCTGCAAGCCTTTCTGTGTTGGAGGAAAGCCCTCTAGCTTATCAGTGGGAGTGGTAAGCACTAGGTAGCCTGTCTACCATGAGAGGAGAGGTTCTTGGCCCAGAAATTGTAGTTTATTGAACATTTGGACAGTTTGTCTGTCTCTTTCAACTTTCTGGTTTAAAAGACCACATCTGCGCTTGTTTACCGTCTTTCCTGTAACTAACCTAGTGGGTAGCACTAGAAAGCTTTAAATTGATAAAAGCCTTCTAGCTTAGGAGAGAGACTTTTGAGTGATTAAGTATCAGTTTTCTGTAATTTCTTGCAGTACTTAACTGTTTTCCGCCTAAACGCAGATTTTCCAGTGTTTATTGTGATTTAAAAGCTTGTTTTTTCACATATTGTACTTATATGACTGCCTGCATTTTAAAAAGTTGTTTTTTGTTTAAATAATTTGTTTAACTGTTGTAGGCTACACACTAAAGTGCGAAAGCCTTTTCTGATCGTTTGTGATCATTTAAAGCTGTTTTAAGTGTATTTTTTACTGTTTTTGCCTTATCTTTTAAAAAAAAACAAAACAATTCCTTGTTTCCCGCCTTTCTAAGCTAGTATAGTCCAGTTTTCAGGCTAGTGCTGAATTCAGGGCTGTGATACTAGTTTCTGAGTTGCCCATACCTTACTTGGATAGAAGGAAGTTTCTCTGTTCATCTGTGAGAGAGAGGAGCTTTGAGCAACCTATGTGTCCCTGGAGGAGTGGTTCCAGCCCAGAAGTTAGTAGTTTATTGGCCATTTTGGGCTAATTTCTCTCTCTTTCATTTCCCTACTATAAAAACCGTGTTTGCACTGTTTTGCGCACCGGGCAGTGCTGGTTAGCTACGGTTAAATTATTCCCGGCTCCACTAAGTCTCCTCTACAGTTTTTCCCTTGAAACTAGTCTAACTCTCAACCTAAGCACTCAAAAAGCATCTTACAGCCCAACACTTGCTCAGACCTAATAGCAAGCACTAATATACCCTGACACTGATTTCCCGGCAGGGCAAGGCTCTTTATTCACCCCTCACCAACCAAGCAACTAAGCAGCTCACTCTACTATTCAGGCATGACCAAAGGGCAAATTCAGATGCACTCTCCAGTCCAGCTGATGAATCTGGGCATCCTGAGGCAATGTTATAACTGCCTCATATACACAGACAACCCTCTCCTCCTTCCACATAACACTAACATATGCGAGAGATGCAATTATACAGCCAAACTGGAAGCTAAGCTGTCTCCACCCAAGACTGGAAGAGACAGTCTAGAGGAGAAGGTTAACACTTGCACCACAACTCCAGCCGCACACAGACCTACTAAAACAGCACTGGCAAAAAATGCACATAAATACACAAAATCATACTCGGAGGCTCTAAATAAAAACCTGCAAAAGCATCAGAGACCTCCAAAGCAGACACCCAAACAACCTGCACTTCCCTTCACAAACCAGACAACACATAAAACACAAAATCAGTGTACCACACAATCACAGTCCTTAAGGTGAAATAACATACCTAACACACTAGTAATAGGTGACTCTATAGTCAGGCACACTGATGTCCCACTCACTAGGCTGGACAAGCAGATGGTTACTGTTAGCTGCCTGTCGGGATCCAGAATCCGCCACAACACAAGCACTCAGGTCACTCCAGAACAAGTACAAATATGACTCTGTTGTTGTTCATGTTGGTGTGAATGACTTGAGACGTACCTCCCTGGACTACATGAAGAGAGACATGGAAGAGCTCTGTGATCATGTAGCCCAGGCTGGTGTGACCCTGACCCCGAGTAGCATCCTACCCTCACCAAGAAGGATACCTCAGTATAAAGAAAAAATGACCAATTTCAACAATTGGCTAAGCTTCTGGTGTCATTCAAAGGTAATCCAGTCTCTGTCAGCCTGGGACGACATGCTCGACAAACCACGTTCCGTCGCAAGAGACGGCTTGCACCTGTCACACCTAGGCTTTCGAATACTGGCCAAGGCTCTTGCTGCCCCCATAGTGCCTTTTTTAGGCAAGGCTCAAAAGTCAAACCCACCTCCATAAACAGCACAATTAACAAAAAACTGAGGGTTATGCTACTCGGTGCCAGGAGTTTAAATCTCAAAATGCACGCACTCAAAGCACTCCTCGGTATGGAAAACGTCGATATTTGTGCAGTAACTGAAACCTGGTTCAAGGTTCCACACAGCACCCCAGCACTACTGGGCTACAACTCGTATCACATGTTTCGGCCACAGAACATGGACCGAAACTCAAAAGGAGGGGGTGCATCCATATTCATCAATGATACCTACACCTCCAGGTTAGTGGCACAGCATGATACCTCTGAGATCATCCAAGTGCAACTAACATCGGGCAAATCTGCAGTGCAATTGTGGCCTGCTACAGATCATCCTCTATGACCCAGGAAAGCCACTCCACCTTTCAGGAGACACTGGAAAACATGAAGGTCCTACCAAACACCCTGATATTAGGCAATTTCAATTACCCTACCATTCACTGAAAACTACTAGAGTACAAATTTCCATGCCCAGCTCTTCCTGGACTTCATCAACTCAAACGCCCTGGATCAGCTGGTAAACTCCCCTACCAGAAGTGAAAACATATTGGACCTAGTCATCACCAACATGGGCGACAGATATTCCACACCGGAGGTCAACTAGTCACTGGTTAGATCAGGCCATAAACTAATCACTCTGGATGTCCACACCCCACCACCACCCCCAACTAAGGAAACCACAGTAAAAAACTTTTCTAAAGCAAACTTCACCTTAATTAAGACAGAGGTGGTAAGTTTCACAGCTCCCACACTAAAGGATAACACTGCCCAAGATGCAGAAACCTTTACAGATGCACCTACAAGGATGCATGGATCGTGCCATCCCTAGCAAAACCAAGACTCACTCCTCTAAGAGAAGGAAACCAGTTTGGTGGACCCCTGCAATAAACAGGCTATACAATAGGAGGAGGAAACTAGTTCAGAAAAAAGCAAATCCCAAGAAGGAAAGACATACCTGATCAGTGTCAGTAAGAAAGTGATGTCCCTTATGAAATCATCCAAGGCTAACTTCGAAAGAAAAATAGCCAAGGATTCAAAAGATAACTACAAAGCCTTCTTTAGCTATGTTAAGAATCTAAGTGGCAACTCGCAGATATGCAATGAACTAGTGCAAAATAGCACAAAATATACTGAATCTACTGATATGGTCAACATCCTGGCAGATAGATTCAGTGCAAACTTCACCCCCCTCTCACCTCCAAAAGGGTCCACAACAATACCTGAAAAGTGTGGCGTCCCAAAAATCAGACGCACAGGTGAAAACAGCCCTTTCAAAAGCCAAAAACACAACATCAATGGGACCAGATGGTGTTCCAGGCTGCGTCTTGCACGAACTACAGAACAAACTAACCCCTCACCTAAACACGATGTTCAACCTCAGCCTCTCCACAGGCTACGTGCCCACAGAATGGCACACAGCAACAGTTATTCCTCTCCACAAAGGAGAGGCCACAACTGACCCTGGCAACTATCACCCAATAAGCCTGACTAGACTGGTCTGCAAGGCTATGGAGCGCTTCATCATGGAACTCATTAACAAAGATATTGGGAACCTCCAAACATTTGACCGGACCCAGTTCGGCTTTGTTAAGGGCAGATCATGCCTACTAAACCTGGTTGACTTCTTCAAGACAGTCACCAAGGCCATAGACGAGGGAAAGGTGGTTCACAAAGCCTACCTTGACCTCGCCAAGGCTTTTGACACCATTCCCCACTCGGGTATTACAGAAAAACTCACCAGCCTGAACATAAACCCCTACGTCACGAGATGAGTTGCCAACTGGCTTACAGACAGAACTCACATAGTAAGAATAGTGGGCTCCAGGTCTGACTCTAAACCAGTCACAAGTGGTGTCCTACAGGGCTCGGTCCTGGGACCTCTACTGTTCGGCATATACTTCTCAGAAGTACAGACAAGCACAGGAGGACTATGGCTAACTAAGTTCGCCGAAGACTGCAAACCAGGAGCCATAATTGATACTCTGGCTGACACGGACATCCTCCAAAAGGGCCTTACTGAGACAGACACCTGATGTCAAAGTCATGGCGTCAAGCTAAATGCCAAAAAATGCATAGTCATCCCGTTTGGGGAAAAACAAAACAACCACGAATTACCACATAGTTGGTAGCCCCCTTAATACAGAAGAGGTAATAAGAGATGCGGGGACCCAGGTAGATAGTAATCTCTCCCTTGACAATCATATTGCCAAAGTAGTTAGGAAATCATTCTGTGTGGCCCATCTAATTACTAAAGGGTTCGCATCTAGAAATAAAGAGGTTATAGTGCCCCTCTACTCGTCACTCATTAGACCCATCAGAGTACAATGTCCCATTTGGGATGCACCTCACAAGACACTTCCAACAGCTGGAAAGACCACAAAAGTACCTCACCAAGAGGATTACTGGTCTCAAACACATGTCCTATGCAGCCTGACTGAAAAAACTCTGGCTGTACTCAGTGGCATATCGCTTACTTAGAGGAGATCTCTGCCCGACTTGCAAAGCCATGTCCAACTCAGAATTGATGGATATGCTCCACCTAAAAAAATCCAAGTCACTGCAAACCACACGCTCTAGTGAGCTAAACCTCACCACAATAATAAATAGAACATGCTGGAGGGATAGATTCCTGTCACAGAGACTCCCCATGCTTTGGAACAAAATTTCAAATTACATCAGGCAGAACCCCTCACCAACACTCTTCAAGAGAAACCTTGACGAGTGGATGGGTAACAGAAAATACACCCCTGGGATCATTTCATTCACTCTGCTTGACAGAGGATCAATTAATCAATGGGGTGGCGAAAGCCGACACACTCTGGCTAGGCTTATAAATGCCCACAGGCAGATAGCCTAAGACCTACCCATGAACCTATATATCTATATCTATCTATACATGCACACACTTTTTCCTTTTTGTCACACTGTGTGTATTATGAGAGGGTTACGGTTAACACTACAACATACTCATTAGGGGTACAAAAGTCAAACAGTGTCATCATTAATGATATTTCAAAGTAAATGTATACATGTGTGTCAATAGCGGGGTAACACTATACAGTTAACTGTATATACTTTTGGGAATACATTTTATAGAGTCCCTGCATCAAAATTGTTTTTAGGAGATTTTTAAGATGGTTTTGTTTTTCTTGATATTTTAGAAGAAATGTTTCACTTTTAATATGTACTTATTTACTAAAAAATCTCCATTTCTTTATACAATATCATAATAGATAGTGCTTTTAGATTGACTAAATATTTTAACTTATTTATAATTTAATAGTTAACTTACATTTGTAATAGAGGTGTAAGGTAACTGATTTGTGGGGAAAATCTAGTTATGCTAGCATTGCCTGAGATGGGCAGTTCATGCTTTGTACTGTGAAGGCTGCTCGAGCATTTCTTTTTCTTTCTCTGGAATAGTGAAAGCTTAGTGTCTTGAGTTTGCCACCGAAAACATATTTTTCTGGCTTCTGCAACTGTTTTTTCACATGCACAAGCACATACAAGGTACCAGCACAGCAAGATTGAGAAGCTGAAAGCCAGATTACACTTGGCGATGATGTCACATGACCTTTCAACTCACGCACCGTCTCGAAACGCGGAAGTACAGCCAAAACATGAAAGCTAGAAGGAAAGGAAACAGGTTTTTGGATAGGTTTGTGTTTTAAAGCTTCTAAATATATGGCCTTGCTTTAAATAATTACTTTAAGGAAGCTGGGACATTAACTGTGCAATTATTTGCTTAGTTCAGAGAAGAAAACTGCATCTTAATGTTAATGCATACCTGTTGTTTTGAAACAGTGAAGCAAGAAGGGAAATATTGCTATGTATAGATAATATGTTCTTCAATGATAATATACAGACAGTTGACTAAATAAATAGCCGGGGCAGCGGTGGTGCAGCGGTTAGCGTTGTCGCCTCACAGCACAAGGTTCTCCAGTCCAATCCTCAGCTGGAGCGCCTTCTGTGCAGAGTCTGCATGTCCTCCCCGCGGTCGAGTGAATTGAAAGACATGCAGGTAGGTGCGAGCATGTGTGGGTGCGCCTTCTTTGAAGGTTGCTTTGCCAGGCTGGCAACTTGACACCGTAAAAATTAGCTGCCAATCATTAGCGGACTGGAGTTCCGCTGTGGCGACCCCTAACCAGGAAAAGCCAAAAGACAGTACTAAATAAATAGCCAATTTGTGAAATATCTAGAATGTAATGTTTTTTTCTTTTCTTTCTCTCTCACTCACTCATGAGTATCAGCCTGTACGAAGATGAAAAGAGGGGGATAAAGAAGGGGGAGGGGGAAGAAAGGAAAAAGAAAGTAAGTAAACATCATTTATATTGCTATAATTATAAATTCAAAAAAGACTGCAATATAGGTATATAGAATATATGTATTAGAGTCCTATGTTAAGAAAGAAATTAGTTCATCTGGTGAAATTGACTCCTCATGACACAGTGAGTAGTAGCGGTTTATATGCAATACTAGAAAGGAGTCCATTGTGATTAGTTAATGTACTTTTTAAGCTCATATTTGATCAAGTTACCTTAAAAATGTTTTATTGTTTATATATGCTATAATTAAAGCAGAAGTTAACTGTGTATGTATTTGGTGTGTGAGATGGAGTTAAAGGGTGGTTTGGTTAATTTATTAACTTAACCTGGAACTTTAAGTTCCATGTGTGTATGTGTATTTAGTTGCTGGTTTCAAAATTTGTTAGTGAAGATATTCGATTTATCCATGATAAATAATTTCACAAAATATTTCAAGTCATTGTACACGGAAGGTATTATAGATGTTCTAAACACAACTTTAACGCATGATGATTTATAAATGCTGATTGTTAAATGTTAATGACTTAAATAATAACGTCAAAAGAGTTGGTTTGCTTAAGTTCATTAAAATGCATAAAGCTCAGATAATTTTCTTGCAGGAAACCCACCTATTTAAGAAAGATTTGCAAAAATTATCATTTATTGGTTATACCGTACTTACGGATTCTTGCTTTAAATCCAAAAGGAGAGGCACTCATATTATGGAATAATACTTACTACCTAAAATTTTAAACACCTTTTCAGATAAAGACGGAATGTTAAGCTTAGTGGTGTTAGAAATTAGTAAGAAATGCTATACGTTGGTAAATTCATATTGGATTCCTGGTTTAGGAACTAAATATGTGAATAAATATCTAGATTTCAATACATTATATGCAAAGGGGGAAATTATACTTGCAGGAGATTTCAATTGTTTATTAACAGATAAAGGCACCTCTAAAAATAGTAAAGTTAAACTAACAAAACAGGTTAAGAAGCTAAATAATTTTATAGCCTCAATGAATATTAGAGACATACATAATTTGAGAGCTCAGAATTCACTTCAATATTCTCACTATTCTTTCTGATTCGGCACACAAATATTGATACGATCTTTGTGTCTAATAGTATCTATTCAAAAATAAGTGATATTTTGATAAAGTCATGCCCACTTTCTGACCACAATGCCTTTTTTTCAGTTCGACTGTGAAAAATATGATAATTTTACAAAGAATTCCAACTTATATAACAAAGTTAAAAGGTTTTAAGAAGTAGATATTTTGGAAATCAACAATAATGGCAAGGTAACAGATATATTATGGGATGCATTAAAAGTTCATATTTATGGTAGAGTTAAAGCTTGGTACTTTCAAAGGAGAAATGAATGGGATAAAGAACATTCTGAACTACAAACTAAAATATATAAGTTGAAACTAAATTATAAGTCTAATGATAAAGTAGTACATATTGAAATTCCAAAGCTAAATCAAAAATATTTAGAAATATTGAATCATAAGGTTGCTATAAACATAGAAAAAAATTAAACTAAAGTCCTATTCTGTAAACCCCAGACATTTACATAAATTGGCTATCAGATCCAAACAAATTAGTAAACAAAATCACATTAATGAAATTAAATATAGGAGTAACAACTCAGTGAAAAGAACAACTGATTTAAGGGGTATATTAGAGGCATTTAAAACATATTATGGGTCAATCTATGATACGTATACACCACTACAGGCAGACAATGTAATAAATAAATTTCTACAGGAAAATATTAAAACTAAGCTATCAAAGCATCAGAATAACACCCTAAATAAACAAATAACTTTATCAGAAGTGAAAGAACAAGTCAAAAATTTGAAAGACAATAAAGCCCCAGGGTTGGACGGGATAATTCCAGAAATATATAAGATTCTTCCAGAACACATAATAAAGTTATTATTACTTTCTCCATGGTTAAACAAGACTCAATAATCCCTCCCTCTTGGAAGTACTCAATCATTTCCCCTATTTTGAAACAAGGAAAGGACTCCAAAACATGTGCAGCCTATAGACCCATATCATTGTTAAATATCGATTATAAAATCTTTATGTCTATCCTGGCCAAAAGACTAAAGAATATATTACCCAATCTAATACACTTTGACCAAACTGGTTTTATCTTGCATAGAAAAGTGCATGATAATATTATTAAGTTACTATCTCTAATAGATATTGCTAACAATACCAAGAAATAATTAACTATCATTAGTTTGGATATAGATAAGGCATTTGATTCCATTAGTTGGTCATACTTACATAAAACTTTCAACGGATTTAATTTTACTTCAGATTTTACTAAATGAATACTGAATAAATGACTCAAAGCATACATTAAGGTTGGTTCATGTTTATCATCTCCATTAAAAATTCATAAAGGGACTAGACAAGGATGCCCCTTGTCCTCATTATTATTCGCTTTATTGGTGGAACCTTTTGCTTCATTTATTAGAAATTATTCAAATATAAAATGATTTTATGTTAACAAGGAATACTGTCCAAAAGTCCAGCTTTTTCCGGATGGCATTTTATTAACATCTAGTGACATAGATGGTTCTTTACAACATTTTATAAATGCTATGAATCAATTTGGAAAAAATCTCAAAGCTCAAATTTAATCAAAATACAATCAAAACTTTATTAATCAATAAGAAAATAAATAGACATTTACAAAAGTATAATACATTCAAATGGGAAAATGATAAGATAGACTACTTAGGAATTAGTATAAAGAATAAATTGAACGAGACTATTAAATTTAATTGCACTAATCTATTAGATATAAACAGTGACAACTAAAAAATGGAACAAAATGTTTTCACCATGAAAGACAGACTTTCTTTAATAAAAATGATTATTTTGCCCAAAACTTTATTTTATATACAATCACTGATTTTACCTCTACCTAAAAAATCTTTAAACAAATAGATTCCTTATTACGAACATTTCTTTGGTCCCAAAAAAAGCAATGAATAGCTTACAAATGGCATGTTAGAGCCTGGAACAGTAATGGGGTTGGTTTTCCTAATATATAATTATATTCCAAATATTTTATTATCAATATAATATTACACTGGATTACATCCATATATACCTCTAGTTGGAAACAACTACATGAGATACATATAACCACCTCTAAGAGCATACAAACCAGTTTAAGGAAACCTTTGGAATTAGTAAAAGTTTTTGGATACTTCATGAATATTGGTTATATAATAATAAGTTTAGCCACTTCTCACATGGTATAAATCAAATATTTTACATTTTCAAGAACATAATTAATAACACTTATAGTTTGAAAACAAACATTTTTCATTATATTTTCCATAGCATATACCCCAGATTGCTTAGATACCTTCAATATAAATAAAATGCTGAATCTTAAAGAGAATGACTTAAAATTTTGGCACCAATTTATAGATAAGAACATTCAATCAATGAACTTTCTCTTAGCCAGATCTAATGTCTGTCAAGATAATTGGCTTTATATTCTATCTTTAAGATAGTTTATTGAAAGTAAAATGACAGTATCAATAAATCTGGAAACTGATACTATATTGAGATTGATACAACTATTCATAAGGTTTAATCCGATGAACACTGAACATAAATTAAGCAGATCTCCTATATGTAAAATCTTACATATGGATTTGCTTACTTTTGACCCAGTTTTTTGGAATTACTCCATGAAGATTAATGGTGAACCTTTGTCTAATGAAAATAAGAAACAGTTACTAAATTCAATAAATAGCACATCATTATCACTGTATTGGAAATTATATACCTGGATATTTATTCACAGAAGTTTTTATACCCCACACAAAACTGACCTTATAACTAAGAGTAAAGAAAGAAAATGCTGGAGGTGTGGTGAAATTCTTTAAGCCAATTGGGTTCATATGTTCATCGAATGTAAAACTCTCACACATTATTGGAGTGATTTCATACATTTCACAAAAGCCTTGTGATCTGATGACTGTCAAATTACTAGCGCTTTGATATTATTCAATATACCTATCCCAAGTGGGATTCCTAAACATCAGTTGCCTGTTCTTTGGTCAAGTCTAGCTATGGCTCAAAAGGTTATTACACTGAATTGAAAAATTAGCAAGATCTCATTGTTTACTGAGTTTATTTCAATAGCAAAAGCTGTATGTAAAAAAAGAAATGCAAACCATTTGTCATAGAACATCTAATGTAACACATAAAAGATTACATGTCAAAAATTGGAAAATTTATTAGATAAATATTGATAACTGTTCATGGATAAAGCAGATGTTTGTCATGGATGATTGTATATAGTGTAAATAGTTATATATATATATATATATATATATATATATATATATATATATATATATATACTGTATATTTTTAATACTTATATGTTCATCAACAAAATATAATAAAAATTTTGAAAAAAAACACTCAAATGTATATGTCATTATTTAGTGACATCAGTACTCACCGTTTTGCCAGAAAACTACAAATTTTATGAGGAACAGACCAAAAATGTGAAACAAAAATCTGGGCATTCTGTGAAAGTCTTAACAGTTGAGCATCTACAACAAAATTCTAGAAATAGCTACATAAAGTACAGTTTTGTACCTACCATAAATGTAGATGTTCGAGTGTTCACACTGCTGCAGTCATCACACTTGGGTTATCCTGCCATCAGGCGGTCCCGCAGTCGGCCAGAGTTCCAAAGTCTTGGTCCGGCGTTGGTTGCAGTCACTTCTTCCCTGACGTCAGTGCACCAGGGGTATATAAGATGCATCCGATGCCATTTTCTTCAGTTTTTCTTGCCCCAGATGTCAGGTGCCCCCAAGTAGGTAGGCAATACATATTGCTAATAACAAGTATACATATAAAATAAAAACAATACCTTCAGTTACAAGCAAATACACCACAAAGGTTGTATAGGATAGAAAGGTATAGATGAGGCCAGCTAGTTCAGGATGGAGGGAGGGTAACCTGGACTGCAGCAGTGTGAACACTCGAACATCTACATTTATGGTAGGTACAAAATTGTACTATGATCATCGTGTTACACTGCTGCAGTCATCACACTTTGGTAGAATCTTAAAGCTAAGGTTGGGTGGCTGGTCTATAATCTCAAAGCTAAGGTTGGGTGGCTGGTCTATAAAGAGTTAGGATTAGCTATGAGGCCCTGCAGAACTGCAGTGGCAAATCCTGCTCTGGATTTAGAGTAAAGAGGCAGGTGGTAATGCTTGGTAAAGGTGTGCACTGAACTCTAAGTTGCAGCCTCCAAAATTTCCTTGGTAGGTACTCCTCTGAGAAAGGCCGTTGAAATAGCTGTAGCCCTGGTGGAATGTGGCCTAATGCTATTTGGGACTGATTTTCCATGCTGTGTGTAGCAGTAACGAATACAGTGTCCTATCCATTTGGATATAGTCTGCTTTGAGATAGCCTTGCCCTGTGATCCTGCAGAATATGCTACAAACAGTTGCTCAGTTTTCCTGATAGCTTTTGTTTTGTCCAAGCAGAAGCGTAGCTGCCTGTGTATGTTCAAAGAATGCAGAAGTTTCTCCCCTTTATTCTGGGGGTTTGGATACAAAGTTGGCAAATGGATGGTTTGGTTAAGAGCCACACTAGATACCACCTTTGGCATAAAGGCAGGGTTTGTCCTTAGAGAAACCCTGTCCTGATGAAAAATTATAAAAGGTTCCACTGCCATTAATGCCTGTAGCTCTGAGACTCTTCGTGCTGAAGTTACTGTCAGGAGCAGAGCTGTTTTCTATGATAAAAATTTTAGATTGGCTATATTGGCTGGCTCAAAAGGTGGCAGGGTCAGTTTTTCCAAAACAAAATTGAGGTCCCAAGTAGGTGTTGGTGCTATCCGGGGCGGTCTTATGTTTTTAGCCCCTCTGAGGTACTGCTTTAGCAAGGGATGAGAGAATAAAGGAGGATCCGTGTTGTAATGTGCTAAAATGGCAGAGGCGTGGATCTTAATTGATGAGAAGGATAGGCCTCTGTCCAGCATCTCTGTTAAGTATTGTAAAATCTGAGGAATGTTTGGAACAAGAGGGTCAAGGCTTTGAGCCTGGTTCCAGGCGCAGAATCTCTTCCATTTTTCTGAGTAAGCTTTCCTGGTGCTAGGCCTCCTGGCCTCCAAAATGACATCCATAACCGCTTTAGAGAGAGGTTTTGCCTGTTTGACTAATGAATCTGCCATGCAGCCAGGTTTAGGGTTTTGAGCTGACTGTGCAGGATCTGATTGTTTTGTTGAGTCAAAAGGTGTGGAATTTGAGGCAAAATCCATGGTGAGCCTTGAGCCAAGTTCGTTAAGATAGGGTACCAGTGCTGGCGTGGCCAGTCTGGAGCAATCAGGATCATCTGTGGTTTCTCTTGTCTGGCTTTTAGGAGTACCTTTGAAAGGAGAGGCAGAGGCGGGAAGGCATAAACTTTTAGGTGTTTCCAGCTAAACAAAAGAGCATCCACTTTCCATGCTTGTTTGTGATAAGTCCTTGTGCAGAATTTTTGTAGTTGCCAATTCAGTGGGGAGGCAAAAAGATCTATGTCTGGGCATCCCCATTTTTGCGTTACCATGCTGAAGATTTGTGGATTCAATTTCCATTCATGAGGGTCCATGATATTTCTGCTTAGATCGTCTGCCACAGTATTTTTCTTTCCAGGCAGGAATTGTGCTTGCAGGTGAACTTGGTACGTTAGAGCTGTGTTCCACAAAGTCATGGCTTGCCTGCATAGGGGTAAGAATGAGTGCCCCCTTGCTTGTTTATGTACCACATTACTGTGGTGTTGTCTGTCTTTAATAATAATTGTCCTGGATGCAGAAGGTCCTTGAAAGCTGTTAGGGCATTTTGAACAGCCAACATCTCTTTTTGATTGATGTGTAGATGCATCTGGTCTGTGGTCCACTTGCCCTGAATACATTTTCCTGCCATGTGTGCTCCCCAGGTGTAATCCAAAGCATCTGTTGTTAGAGTCTGCCTGGCTGTGGGTAGGGTGAAAGGCTGACCCTTGTTTAGGTGACATGCCTGTGCCCAGCATCGAAACTCCTGTTGTAGGCATGGAATCATTGGTATTACTGCTTCTAAACTGTGAGAGTGTTGAGTCCAAACACTTTTTAGGTACCACTGTATTTTCCTCATATGTAGTCTGACATATGGTATTAGTAGTATGCAGGATGCCATGAATCCCAGGGCCTGCAGAATTTTTCTTGCAGGAAGATGGGACTTTTTTGTCAGTAATTGAAAATATTGAGTTATTTGAACTTGTTTGTCTGGCGTGAGGTAAGCCATCTGGGCCGTTGTATTTAAGCTGGCACCCAGGAATATAATCTGTTGTGAGGGCACTAGTTTTGACTTCTTTTCATTTACTGTGTACCCTAGAGAAGTTAGCAACCTTTTTACAAATGCCAGATGCTGTAGAAGAATGTCCTTAGTCTCTGCTTGAATGAGGCAGTCGTCCAGGTATGGATATATTTGAATTCCTTTTTGTCTGCAAAAAGCAATTACTGGTGCCAGGCACTTTGTGAAGACCCTGGGCACAGTAGATAAGCCAAAGTGCAGTGCAGAGAATTGGTAGTGCATTGTACCAGCTTTGAATCTGAGGTATCTTCTGCAATTTTGTCTGATAGGGACATGCAGGTATGCCTCTTTGAGGTTCAGAGTAACAAGCCAAGCGTTCTTGCCCAGCATGGGTAGAAGCTGCTGTAATATCAACATTTTGAATTTCGGAATATCCAGGTAAGTATTTAGAATTGAAAGGTCTAGTTTTCCCCCCAAGGGGGCATTCCAAAAGGGAAGTGCTTGGCGTACGAAGGGGAAAGTCATTGTGACTGTTTCCTGTAAGGTTGAGACTTGTCCTCACCTCCTTTTGGGGTTGAAGTGTCCCACTGTCGTTGTCTGTTTGAGCCTCGGGGTTGAGATCTGCCTCTTGGGCGTCTGTATCTGCCTCTCTGTGGCCTGTCTGACACTGGAAAGGACCAATTTTTTGTAGGCCAATTTCTGCTAAATTGAGGTGGCTGTACCTGTAAGAAATCCTTGACTGTTTGCATAGATTTAGCTTTATCCTCCATTTTCTTTAACACCTCTTCTGCCTTAACACCAAACAAGATATCATGCTGTAAAGGAGCATCCAATAATTTTGCCTTAACATGATCAGGTAAACTCTGTTCTTTTAACCAAGCATGTCTTTGAATCACAGAACCTGTAACTGCGGCTGTACAAGAGGACTCTAGAGAATCAAAACCACATTGCAGAGTATGTTATCCCACCTGTTCAACTGCATGCAATAAATCCTGCATTTCTTTACAATCAGGAACTTCTGAGCTTGCAAGCATTTTCTGTTTTAACTGGGCCATTAAATATTGTTGGTACTTAAGCATGTGAAACTGGCAATTTAAAGCTCTTACTGCTAAAGTTGCAGAAGTGTATACTTTCTTCCCCCATCTATCCAAAGCTCTGGAATCTCTGTCAGAGGGTACTGGATTTTTTGCAATGGAAGCCTTAACCCCTTTTGGACCCTGGGAAATAGTTTCTGGATCAGTAGAAGGGTTTTTATAAAGAAACTTGTGAGAGTCAGGGACTCTGTAGTACCTATCTGGCTTGGCTGGTGCAGGGAGCAAAGAATCGGGAGATGAGCTGGATTCAGAGAACACATCATCCACAATATCTAGGACAGGCGGAATAGCCAGGGGCCTGTGCTGAGACAGTAAAAGGAAACCTCTGAGCCTTTTCTTAGATTATGAGTAATCCTGACTTTCCCAATGGAAATGCTCCCTCATGGTATGTAAAGTTTCCCCAAAAGAATAATCCTCAAGAGGAGAGGCTGAAGGGATAGATTCTTCAGCATCAGAGTCCTCATAGGGGGGTAGAGAGTACCCCTGGTCTGAAGAGGAATCAGAGGAAATGGAAACCTGATCAGAGGAATCATAGTCTGTATCCTGCCTAGGCCTTTTCTCAGGAGGGGGATGGGAACCCCTGATTAGAGTAATGAGGTCTTCGGCCATTTTAAGCATCTGTTTCTTAGGCATGGAGGTTTGTCCAGGAGAATGCTGTACTTGTTTCTTTGTCTTTAGTGGTACTTTGTCTTGGCTGTTGTTTTAATGGTAAGTTGTGAAGTTCTGAAAACACCCTCAGAAGCCGATGCCTGCTCAGCAGCTCCGGACCCATCTGATGGATTAGTTTCCGTAGGCCCAATACCTTGAGTTTCCAGAGGCCTAGTTGTCTCCATGTGGGTGTCGGAGGCGGCCTGTGGCTCTGTGGTAGCGGGTGTCAGGGGCTGCGAAAGCACCTCACTGAGAACCAGCGACTGGCCTAGAAGAGGTTTTGTCGTCAGTTTTGGACCTCGGATGTCTGTCTTTATCCTTGTCCTTGCGTTTTTTCGGTATTGCGGTCGTCGGATGATCCGACGGCATAGTATAATTGAACCTTCGGCCAAAGTAGTGCAAAGCAAAATCGAAACGTCTTTTTATAGTACATTTGTTAAATCTAACACAAAACCGACAACTAGTGAAGTCATGATCAGGGCCTAGGCATGGAATACAGTAAGAGTGGAAGTCCTTATGAGGTATTTGCTTTCCACAAGAAATACAATTATTAACTTTTTCTGACATGGGTCTGAGGCAAGAAAAAAGTTTCCCCAATGGGGTACATAGCTTTATTGAAGACTTTGGATCTCAAATTCAACTTCGAAAATCTCAGGAGTCGGCCAACCAGCACTTGCGAATTGCTTCTGCTTCGGGCACCGCACAGCAAGAAAGACTTAAGAAAATGGCGTCTGATACATCTTATATACCCCTGGCGCACTGACGTCAGGGAAGAAGCGACAGCAACCGACACCGGACCAAGACTTTGGAACTCTGGCCGACTGCGGGACCACCTGACTGCAGGATAACCCAATTGTGATGACTGCAGCAGCGTAACACGATGAACATCAGCCCTATTCTACTTCAAAAAGTACTTAGAATTGAAAGCTGGAAGGAAAGGCAAATATTTTTAATGTATAAAAGTCTACATATACAGGGATGTCCTTACAATTATCTATACTTCACAATATCAACAAAAAAAAATACCTAAACACAAAATACTAACAAAAACTAAGCACACTGAAAAACAGTTTTTTTTTTTTTTGGGGGGGGGGGGGTAAGAGCCCTCTGCACCTCCCATGTGGAGGTTGTCCCCTCAGACTCCCAGCAAATTACATATACCTACTGTGAAGTTGCTCAATAATGTGAAAACCAAGTTTGTTAATATTTTGTGTTTAGATATTATGACATTTTGACCATTATAATTTATTTATTTTTAAATTGGGAGCAAGGAGGGCATGAAAAGAGAAAAAAAAGAACGGGTAAAGAATGAGGAAAAACATGACAGAAGTTTTCAAAAATGTATCAAAGGTGCCCAAGCTGCTGCACAGACAATAATCAGCAAGAAATAGAGAGCATTCATTTAGCTTCCCCAAAATGGGTTAAAAGCCTCTCCCATGTCTCGAGCTGCATGAAAAGTTATTGAAGCTCTTAAAGGTGATAATGACATTAGGAGACTTAGAAGAGAGTAGGACACTGGGAGACAGGGAAGGAGCTCAAGCTAGGAAGAGTTTGTTTTTGCCATGAAAATAAATGCAGCTTCGGTGACTAGTTCATCAATTCCAGTATCCAAAGAACAGCAAAAATCACATATTCAGGTGCTAACTTTTTGGGTGTCATGTTATTTCAGTTTACGAAAATTATTTTTAACGCACAGAAAAACAAGACAAAATAATGTATTGCACTTGATGATGCAATTAATTGATTCCTTCATGCTGCATTTATCTACTGTGCA
This sequence comes from Protopterus annectens, assembly GCF_019279795.1. Lineage (NCBI taxonomy): Eukaryota > Metazoa > Chordata > Ceratodontiformes > Protopteridae > Protopterus > Protopterus annectens. Next base: position 774,533,902 of record NC_056747.1, on the reverse strand, counting down.
ACCCTGAGCAAGTCACGTAATCAGACAGTACTCTTGCACAACTGGGAATTTGGGCTAGGTTCCCTAATGGTTTCCTGATCTGCATGCCAAGCAATTACCTATGAACCTAAGAATGTTCATTCTAAACCTTTATTCTGGATATAATGCATGTCAGAGTAATGTGCTAACAAAGTCAATGGAGTATCTACTATCTACAAGAAAATTTGTTTGCACGGTGTTTACTTAAGACAATTTACACACTCTCCAATAAATCACACCTGTGAAGTAATTAGCGTTTTACCAGCACTGTGAAGTAATTAGCGTTTTACCGGCACTAACCTATTAAATTACTACCAAATCAAAAGACATAGAAAAAAAAACATTTATAACTCAAAAGCTGGCATATGATGTTATACAGCAGACCAAATCTATATATTCTTCAGTACCATATGCAGCATTAGTCGTAACCAAAACAGTTTAGCAGCATTAACAAGGTGCAGTGAGTTAATCTATTAAAGAACTGCTTTCACTGCTGGCTACATATAGTATTATGTATATGGTGTATTATAGCACTTGCGCACGCGCGCACACACACACGCGCACACGAACTCAAATGTGAACAAACATTTGTCAATGCTGAATGCGTCCTCACAGTGGCACTCTGCTCTAGTAGTATTTGGTCATAAATTACCACAGGAATGCAATACAGAGCAGTTTGGTCTTGATAAAAAGATAAAAAAAAAAATAATCACTCTTTTTTCAGCAGCATAAACATGCCAGCCCTCTTTCTGATCTGAAGGAAAGAGATAAGATGCAAATTCATCAGGGGTTTGAATGCGAAATAACAGCAGTTGTTCTGAAGAAATTTTAACAATAATACTTATTGCTCAAACTCAGGTGGCAAAAATACAATTTGCTGACAACATGAGTCATTTGTTCAGGATGAGTATATCATGAAGCAACTGAGAGGCAGACTCTGTTCAAGCTACTTCAAAAAAGTGTTGAAACATCTATAAAAGTGTCCAGCCAGTAGGTATCTAAAGCGATGCTGCAAACAGCATTCATAGATTTGCAATATCACAATATACATCTGAAATGCCATTAGTATAACCAAAATAGAAAATCTTTAGTACGTTATCACCTATTAAATGAAGCCATAGAAGAAATAGATTATCTGAAATGTAGCAATGTTTGTAAAAATGAAGCATTTAGCAACATATACTTTGATGCTTTATTTCTATTTGAAATGTTACTAGCAAATGTAATTCAAAATGCTGAAACAATGTATATGAAAGTCCTTCCAAAAAAACAACCCAATTCATATAATAATGAAATGCTACAGCGGTTAAGTTTTGTTTATTTTCAGGTGGCTGGTTTAAAAGCTACACACACGTCCTTTACGGTCAAGATGGCTATGGAATATGCTCTTCTGACACTGACAGATACACACCGAGATTAAATCTTACCTACAGCTGCCCCTAAATTTTTAACGATGTCATTTTTGCAATAAGGCTATTTATTCTGTAATCATAATGTATACACCCATGTCTCATGATGCTACATTAACTGATGATAAAAAAAAGTTATAACTACTGCATCAGTAGGCATTTTTTGACAGTTTTGGCATCTTTAAGTAAAATAATGTTATCCGAATTCTAATCATCAGCATATCTTGTTATCCAGAGCCAATTTCTCACTTTCATATTTGAGAAAAATAGTCTGAAAAGAAATGTCCTCAGTACAGATCCCAGTGAGCTAAGACTAGCAATCTCCTAGTATTTTACTCACTGAATAGAGAATGAACTGATGTTCAATATCTTTTGTATGCCAAATATTCCTTTGTGTGGATTAGTGGTGACTATTTTACCAAGTTCAAGATACACAGCTCTTCATTATGTGGTATATTACCTCTTCAAAGCAGGTTACAAGATCTCACTTATCAAATCCAGTACTTTATACCAAACAGAAGTAGGTCTGTCTTATACATCTGTATAAGTTTAATTTGGGTTGCTCACTGATTTTACACAGAATAATTTATGTTTGGAGTGATGGTTCTAAAATCATTTGTCTGATATATGTTACCCCTTTATGAAGTGGTACCATTACAGCTTGTTTCAACTGATCAGAGATGTGTCTCCAAATAAACATTTTAAACACTTTATTTAACAAAAAGGATAATGGTTTTGTTATGTTTTTCTTGATTCTGTATTGGAAATTACCAATAAATTAAGTCACACTGTTATGTTTACCTTAGATATGGACTGCAGTGGCCAAATAGTCAGCAAATGCCAAATGTGTTATATGACATTTTCAAACAGCAGGATTCACTAATTATTTCCTTCAACCACAGGTTTTATCCACCATCTACTTTGTAAATACTGCAATGCATTTGTGTTGTTATTTTTGTAATTTCAGCATTTCCTGACTTCTCCTCCTTCATGAAGGCTGTTGTCATCATTCCTTTCTGAATTGTCATTATGAGGAATATATAATTATCAAGCATGGGATGGGTAAGACTAATCTAACACCAAATGGGATAGGTTAATTGAAGCAGCAAAAGAGAAACTGGCTAGGCTTAAAATGGTCTGCAAGGGCAGCTAGCCTAGTATGTACCTATGAATATCTGTTCTAAGTTTCAGGTTTGTAAGGAAGACACCTTCTTCCCATACATATCTTTGCCTGAAAGGCAGTATCCACTAGTACTTTCAAATAACCACTCATAGAAGTTTCTAAAATGTCTCCTCCTCTGCAATGACCAAAATCTTGTTATGACTTATGATGCAAATGCAGGTATTATACCCAGATACCTGTCTGCAAACACTACTTCATTCATACACTAAATTCTCAGTAAAGCAACATCTACATATACAAACCTCATTTAAAAGCTTTGTATCCTCAAATAGTTATCTTGAGTCAGAACAAATGGTACACAACTAAACTGCAGTAAAGCAGAGAGATGCCTACAAAATTTCTATCCTGTCCCATTGGCATGGTTTCTTCAAGAATAAACAACACAAGATTCATTAATATCTCTGTAAATGATGTTTTTGATGAAAACAGTGTTTCCTACCCAAACCGTTCTGGAATGTTCTCCCTATCACTCACCATCGTCTCTGTAAAATAGTATAGGTCCTCATCTCTCCCACATGCATCATACTGCCTGACAATATCATGCATTTCACATTACAATACATTGTTACCGTGCATCACCCCAGGAAACCACAGTGCCCTCTCACTTTGCTTCTCCACTCATATCCCACCATACCCTAAGTGCTACTCTGCTTTTCCACTCATAACCCACCATACCCTAGTGCTACTCTGCTTTTCCACTCATATCCCACCATACCCTAGTGTTAAGTCTGTTTTTCCACTCATATCCCACCATACCCTAGTGCTACTCTGCTTTTCCACTCATAACCCACCATACACTAGTACTACTCTGCTTCTCCACGCATATCCCACCATACCCTAGTGCTATTCTGCTTCTCCACGCATATCCCACCATACCCTAAGTGCTACTCTGCTTTTCCACTCATAACCCACCATACCCTAGTGCTACTCTGCTTTTCCACTCATAACCCACCATACGCTAGTGCTACTCTGCTTCTCCACTCATATCCCACCATACCCTAGTGCTACTCTGCTTTTCCACTCATAACCCATCATACACTAGTACTACTCTGCTTCTCCACGCATATCCCACCATCTGCTTCTCCACGCATATCCCACCATACCCTAGTGCTACTCTGCTTCTCCACGCATACCCCACCATACCCTTGTGCTACTCTGCTTCTCCACGCATAACCCACCATACCCTAGTGTTAGTCTGCTTCTCCACGCATAACCCACCATACCCTAGTGCTACTCTGCTTCTCCACGCATAACCCACCATACCCTAGTGTTAGTCTGCTTCTCCACGCATAACCCACCATACCCTAGTGCTACTCTGCTTCTCCACGCATAACCCACCATACCCTAGTGCTAGTCTGCTTTTCCACGCATATACCACCATACCCTAGTGCTACTCTGCATCTCCACGCATATCCCACCATACCCTAGTGCTACTCTGCTTCTCCACGCATAACCCACCATACCCTAGTGCTAGTCTGCTTTTCCACGCATATCCCACCATACCCTAGTGCTACTCTGCTTCTCCACGCATATCCCACCATACCCTAGTGTTAGTCTGCTTCTCCACACATAACCCACCATACCCTAGTGTTACTCTGCTTCTCCATGCATAACCCACCATACCCTAGTGCTACTCTGCTTCTCCACTCATATCCCACCATACCCTAGTGCTACTCTGCTTCTCCACGCATAACCCATCATACCCTAGTGCTACTCTGCTTCTCCACGCATATCCCATCATACCCTAGTGTTAAATCTGCTTCTCCACGAATAACCCACCATACCCTAGTGCTACTCTGCTTCTCCACGCATAACCCACCATACCCTAGTGCTACTCTGCTTCTCCACTCATATCCCACCATACCCTAGTGCTATTCTGCTTCTCCACGCATATCCCACCATACCCTAGTGCTATTCTGCTTCTCCACGCATAACCCACCATACCCTAGTGCTACTCTGCTTCTCCACACATATCCCACCATACCCTAGTGCTAATCTGCTTCTCCACGCATAACCCACCATACCCTAGTGCTACTCTGCTTCTCCACGCATAACCCACCATACCCTAGTGCTACTCTGCTTCTCCAAGCATATCCCATCATACCCTAGTGCTACTCTGCTTCTCCACTCATATCCCATCATACCCTAGTGCTACTCTGCTTTTCCATTTCCTACTTGATAATTCCCTAACAACCCACTATCAATCTACTCATCTCGCAATTCACTGCCATCCCAGTCCCCAGCTCGCAGCCCAAAATGCATTAACCAGTCTTAGCAAGATTCGAACTCTGAGCCATCAACACACTACAGCACCATTCACCAGTTTCCAGCACACACTGCCCAGCTACAGCACAGACCCCAATGGCAGAAAAATTATAAAAATGTTTTATTTCTCCACAGATGATTTTTCCTCAAATATAAAAAAGGAACCTCATTCTTCTTATCCAGCTGCGTGTACATAAATTAAAAAATGCTTGCCCCTGTCCAGCAGATGGTCAATGCTGTGCAGTTATTTATATGTAAATAAAACAATTTAGCTCTTTATCAGCACTTTTGAACATTCCCCTTTGTTATGTAGCTATCTGCATATCATGGATTTCAACTTCAGTCATAGTGCTGGGGAAAAGGAAGCACACGTGGCTTAGGCAGCATGTACTTCAGTCATAGTGCTGGGGAAAAGGAAGCACACGTGGCTTAGGCAGCACGTACTTCAGTCATAGTGCTGGGGAAAAGGAAGCACACGTGGCTTAGGCAGCACGTACTTCAGTCACCCTGAATTATTGTTAATCTCTAAGCAAGATCTGCCAGCAGCCACCCTTAGCTTGTCCCATCCCCTCGACCACCAGCAACCATTAGTAACTCCAACTACCTGCCCCATTCCACATCCACAAGCCCTGTCAGTAGTCCTGGTAGCAATTACCTGCTGAGTCCACTAGGTGGCTCCCTTCTACTAGGATAGCTTATCCCTCCAAACTTTTTTTCCGCATATTAATTCCTATGTTTCCCACTATCTCTTAGCCTTTTCTGCAACTTCCTTCCTTCTCCTTTCTCTAATAAACTCAACCTTACCTCACTTAGTACTTACACCCCAAGCATTCTTCCATCCCCTTGGATTTCTTACCTTCACTATAAGCACCTCACTGATTGTTTTCCCCTCAACCTCTCTTCTTTGGCTCTTCCCACTCCGTTCGCCCTGCGGGCTCACTCCGCTCCCCTCCCTACCCCCAATTCCCACCCACCCCCAGGGGTCCTACATTTAACTTGCCTCTAGACACACCCCTTGCTTCTTCCTCCGAATCATACTCAAAGCTTCACAAATTGTGTACCACCCTGCACTTAGCCACACCTACTTACCTACTATAACCAGCCCCACCCCTCTCTTACTAACACACCTAAAATATCACAGCCCCTACACTCCCACAGTACTTTCACCTTATAACACACCATTAAACTACATTCAAACTTACAACTACATTATCATGACTACAACTATCCTCCAGTCACAACTGAAATTACCTATCTCCTTTTTACTATTATTCTTTCTCATTACTACCTACTTCCTAACCTCCTATGAACACTCCATAACTGTTTCTCTCTCACTTCCCTCAAAACATACCAGTACACCTGCAACATCCCCACCTCCATCCTTCTTACATACCTCCTCACAATCCATCTACCTACTTGCCAAATACCACAGGCTACTACACTGCAAACTACTAAAATCTAAAACAAAGAAAATATTTGACACCTTCCTAAAACATAAACTTGAAAACTATTTTACACTACTCCATCTACTACAAGATGGTGACATACACCCCAACCCAGGCCCACAAGCTACTACTACCAAAACATACAAAAATCATACCAAACCCTTCTCTCTCTCATCCTCTACACCCTCTAACTTATTATCCTTGGCCCATCTCAATATACGTAGCATCTGTAACAAAATTAGTCAACTCCACGCCCTACTAGAAGTACACAAATTTGATATTTTATGCTTATCAGAAAAGTACAGTTTTGTACCTACCATAAATGTAGATGTTCGAAGATCCACATTGCTGCAGTCCTAACACTTGGGTAGTCCGCTGTCCCTCGGTCGGCCCGAATATCAGAGTATAAGGCTGACGTCGGTCAAGGCGCATTTGACTGACATCAGAACGTCAGGGTACAAATGCGCATGACTGACGTCATATCCTCAGTCTTTTCTTGCCCCAGATGTCAGAAGACCCTAAAAAGAAAGGTCAAAACCCATAGACAATAACCAAACAATCAACCAACCTAACACTAAAAATATGTACAATATAAACAACATATACAAGATACCTCACCTTGATACCCCAGCCCACACAACCGCCACAAACTACAGAGGGGAAGGAGGGAGGTAATTGGACTGCAGCAATGTGGATCTTGAACATCTACATTTATGGTAGGTACAAAACTGTACTATGTTCTTCATCTCACATTGCTGCAGTCCTAACACTTGGGTAGAATCCCAAAGCAGAGGTAAGGGAGGATGGCTAAACTATAATGAAGCAGGAGCTGCCAAAATGCCCTGCAAAACAGCAGTGGCAAAACCAGCCCTGGATTTAGAGTACAGTGGAAGGTGGTAATGCCTAGAGAAAGTATGCACTGAACTCCAAGTAGCTGCCTCCAAAATATCCTTAGTTGCCACCCCTCAAAAAGCTGTTGAAGTGGCAGTAGCCCTAGTGGAATGAGGCCTAATCCCAGCTGGAATCTCTTTGCCATGATGGGAATAACAGAAAGCAATGCAAACCCAATCCACTTAGAAATAGTTTGTTTTGACACGGGCTTGCCCTGAGAACACAAAGCAAAAGAAACTAATAACTGCTGAGATTGCCTGAACCCTTTAGTTCTGTCCAAATAATATCGCAACTGCCTGTGTACATCTAAAGTGTGCAAAATCTGTTCCCCTTTATTTTGGGGATTTGCATAAAAAGTAGGCAAATGAATAGTTTGGTTTAAAGCCACACTAGAAACCACTTTAGGCATAAAGGAAGGATTAGTACGTAAAGATACCCTATCCTTATGGAAAATTAAGAAAGGCTCAACTGCCATAAGGGCCTGCAATTCAGAAACCCTTCTTGCAGAGGTAATGGCCAACAAAAAAGCAGTCTTCCATGACAAATATTTCAACTCAGCAGTAGCTGCAGGCTCAAAAGGTTGCAGAGTGAGTTTCTCCAACACAAAATTGAGATCCCAAGCAGGAGTAGGAGCTCTTCGTGGGGGTCTTATATTCTTTGCCCCTCTAAGAAATTGCTTGAACAAAGGATGAGAAAACAATGGAGGGTCACAGTCGTAGTGAGCTGAAATTGCTGCAGCATGAATCTTAATAGAAGAGAAGGACAAACCTTTGTCCAATAACTCAGTAAGATATTGAAGAGCCACACTTAAATTAGGCTCAGAAACATCCAAATCCTTTGCTGCACTCCAAAACAAAAATCTCTTCCATTTATCTGCGTACACTTTCCTTGTACTAGGCCTTCTAGCTTCCAAAATCACATTCAAAACTTGTTGTGGAAGATGACACCTTCTATGGTTCAAAACAGAATATGCCAAGCTGTTAGGTGAAGAGAGTGAAGTTTGACATTGAGCAAATGACTGTCCTCCTGGGACAACAGGTGTGGAATCAAAGGCAAAGGCCATGGAGGCTTCCGTACTAGACTTCTCAGTAATGGGTACCAGTGCTGTCGAGGCCAATCTGGAGCTATCAAAATCATCCTTGGCTTGTCCTGTCTGACCTTCAGAAGTACCTTTGGGAGGAGAGGCAGAGGTGGAAAGGCATATACATGAAGATTTTTCCAACTGAAAGAAAGAGCATCCACTTTCCAAGCTGTGGGATGAAACCTCTCGTGCAAAACTTTGGCAGCTGGTGGTTTAGTGGAGAAGCGAACAGATCTATGTCTGGAGTTCCCCATGACACTGTCAATTTCTGAAATACATGAAGATCCAGTTTCCACTCGTGGGGATCCATGATTTGTCTGCTTAACACATCTGCTAAGGAGTTCTGTGCTCCCGGCAGAAACCTTGCCTGAAGATTTAGTTGTAAACTGAGAGCAGTCTCCCACAAAATCATTGCTTGCCTGCATAGAGGATAAGAATGTGTTCCCCTGCTTGTTGATGTACCACATGACAGTTGTGTTGTCTGTTAGAATCAACACCTGCCCTGGAAGAAGTAAATCCTTGAAAGCTATTAATGCAAACTGGACTGCTAACATCTCCTTCAAGTTGATATGTAGATGCTGTAGTCTGACAGGCCACTTGTCTTGTATCCACTTTCCATTTAGATGAGCTCCCCAAGCTTTGTCTGAGGCATCTGTCGTTAAAATCTGACTCGCCTCTGGCCAGGTCACAGAGAGTCCCTTGTTTAGGTGACATTCCTGAGCCCACCACAAAAATTCCTTTTGAATGCAAGGTATTATTGAATGACAGTGTCCAGATCCTGGCAGTGCTGTGTCCATACATTTTTGAGATACCATTGCAGCTTCCTCATATGCAGTTTGGCATTGGGAAGCACCAGAATACAAGATGCCATGAACCCTAAGGCTTGAAGGACTGTCCTTGCAGTCAGCCCGGACTGAAGAGATAGTTGATGGAAGTAAAGGGAAAGATTCTTTTGTTTGTCCGGGGTTAAAAAGGCCATCTGGGATGCTGTACTCAGTCTTACACCCAGAAAGCACATGTCTTGAGAGGGTACTAGACTGGACTTTATTTCGTTCACAGAATACCCCAGGCATCTTAGCACTGCAATCACATAATCCAAATGATGAAGTAGCTCGTCCCTTCCTTGAGCCAGAATCAGGCAATCGTCCAAATAAGGATAGATTTGTATCCCTTTTAGCCTGAAGAAAGCTATCACTGGAGCCAGAACCTTCGTGAATACTCTGGGCGCAGTAGATAAGCCAAAGGGCAATGCAGAGAACTGATAGTGAGAAGTCCCAGTCCGAAAACGCAGATACTTCCTGCAACTTAGTCTGATAGGAACATGGAGGTAAGCCTCCTTGAGATCCAAAGTTACCATCCAGTGATCCTTGCCCAGTAGAGGTAAAAGCTGCTGTAACGTCAACATTTTGAACTTGGGAATGTCCAGATAAGTGTTGAGGATAGATAAATCCAAAATTGGTCTCCACGTGTTCCCCTTTTTTGGTACTAGGAACAGGCGAGAATAAAATCCTAGGCCCCTTTCTGGTATAGGAACCGGCTGTATGGCTATTTGGAGTAACAGAGAAATTTGCTTGTGAGCCTCTTTTCTTTGTTGAGGAGGAATGTCTGGCATGCCTTTGAAAGGAGGCAAGGTATGGAAATAAAACCTGTAACCGTGGTGTATGATATCCAATACCCATCTGTCTTGGGTAATTATACTCCAATTTTCTTTGAAAAGTGCCAACCTTCCTCCCAAAGGTGCTGCCAGACAAGAAGGTTCTGGCAGCTGAAAAGGTAGGTCATTGGGTCTGCTTACGAAAGGACTGCCCCCTGCCCTCACCAAGACTGTGCAGGAGAACTCCCTGTTCTAGGCCTGAAAGAGCCCTGACCTCTGCCCCTGCCACGTCTAGATCTACCCCTAGACTGGGAATCATAAGAAGGATACGTCCACCCCTTAGTAGGCCAATTTCTACTAAACTTTGGAGGCTGAACCTGCAAAAAATCTTTAACAGTCTGCATAGACTTAGCCTTGTCTTCCATTTTCTTTAAAACTGCTTCAACAGGAGAACCAAACAAGACATCAGATTGTAAAGGAGCATCCAAAATCCTTGTTTTAACATGGTCAGATAAACTTTGATCCCTCAGCCAGGCATGCCTGCGAAGAACTGACCCAGTGGCAGCCACCCTAGACGAGGCCTGTACAGCATCAAAACCACATTGCAAAGAATGCTTACCCACCTGTTCAGAAACAAGTACTAAATCTTGTAACTCTTTACAATCAATACCTTCCGCCAGAGTATCAACCTTAGACTTCAATTGTGAAAGGAGATAATTCTGATATTTCAACATGTGAAACTGGCAATTCAAAGCTCTCATGGCAAGAGTGGAAGAAGTATAAACTTTCTTTCCCCATCTATCCAAGGCCCTAGCCTCTTTATCTGCAGGAACCGGATTCTTGACAACAGAAGCCTTAACACCCTTAGGCCCCTGGCTAACAGTTTCTGGGTCTGCCCTAGGACTCTTAAAAGATACTTATGAGCTTCAGGCACCCTGTAATACCTATCTGGTTTAACAGGCGCAGGAGGCAAAGAATCAGGATTAAGAGAAGCCTCAGCAAACACATCTTCCACCACATTCAGAACAGGAGGTATAGCCAAAGGCCTATGCTGGGGTAAAAACAAAAATTCCCTAAGCCTTTTCCTGGAATCAGAAAAGTCCTGACCTTCCCATTTAAAATGCTCTCTCATGGAATGAAGAGTCTCTGAAAAAGAAAAATCCTCAGGAGGAGAAGCAGAAGGAGTAGAATCATCCACATCAGAATCCGAATAAGGAAAATACTCCTGCAAGTCTTCAGCCGAAGACTCAGACACATCCGAAGCCTGCTCATAATCCCCCAACACTGGTTCCATCCTAGGCCTCTTATCAGAAGGGGGCATAGAGCCTCTAATTAAAGTAATTAAATCTTCTGCCATTTTAAGCATGTGCTTCTTGGGGACAGAACCTGAAGAGCTAGGAGTGACACCCACAGAAGCTAAACTAGACCTGCCTCTAGGAGAAGCCTTGGAAACAGAAAGAGAGGGCCTAGACACCTTAGGAAGGGAGGGACAGTTATCTGAGAAGCCCCTGCAGCCTGACCTGCCTCCTGGGAGGCCACATCCTGTAAAATCAAAGTTTCTCCCTGGGACTCCAGAGAGGCCTCCGTCGGAACCACCGGTTCCACTGACGTCTCTAAAGAACCGGCGTCCGGTTCGGACGACTCCTCTAACCTAGGTTTGACCGCCTTGTCTTTGCGCTTCTTTGAGGAAGCCGCGCCGGAGCATCCGACGGCATATTGTAATTGCACCGCTTCTAAAGACCAACCTGGCACAATCTAACCTTCGCAATAGTGCGTTTATTGAACCTAGCACAAAAGCGACATCCAACAACGCCGTGCTCAGGTCCTAAACAAGGTATACACAAATTATGGTAATCCCTATGCGGTATCTGTTTCCCACAAGAAATACAGTTATTCACTTTTTCTGACATCCGGTAAACCACTGAGGCAAGAAAAAACCAAAATATTCCCCAACGGGTACTTAACCAACTCTGACTTGGTCTGAAACTCCGACCGAAAATTTCAGAACGCCAGCGGCACTTGCAACACTGCTTCTGCATCGGACCATGCGGCAAAAAAGACTGAGGATATGACGTCGGTCATGCGCATTTGTACCCTGACGTTCTGATGTCAGTCAAATGCGCCTTGACCGACGTCAGCCTTATACTCTGATATTCGGGCCGACCGAGGGACAGCGGACTACCCAAGTGTTAGGACTGCAGCAATGTGAGATGAAGAACATCTTGGCTAAAGCCTTCAATTAAAGACATTGAAATTACCCCACCTGAATATAACATTGTTAGACTTGATCGCACCTCCAGGAAGGGAGGTGGAGTAGCTATTCTATATAAAACAAACCTGAAGCTTACTCTTCTTGACCTTACCCTTACCCAAAACAATAATGCTGAAATAATCTGCTCCAAAATACAAATTAACACTACTAAAGCAATAAACGTCATCTGTGCATACCTCCCCCCTGGAAATAACATCCCCACTTTAGAACAAATTCTTGAACAACTCTCTAATAAACTCCCTCAAGAAACACTATTCCTTGGGGACTTTAACACTTATTGGAAATCATGTAACAATGCTAACCCTACTTCCCATATAAACCTTTATGGTTTCAAACAACTAATTGATAGTCCCACTAGAATAAATAATAAAAGCAAAAAAGAAACCACCTTAGACTGGATTCTTACAAACTTCCCCCCTACAAACCTACCAAACTGGCATCCTTCCCGATGACCTTAGCGATCACTCCCTCACCTACGTCATTAGAGCTAAAACTAATCTGAACTTACCTACCTCTCACAGAACACTATATTCAAAAAAACAATTTAATCCTGAACAGTTTCAAACAGAACTTTCACAATACAACTGGACCCCTCTAAAACACCTCTCACTTAACAATGCTGTTGAACATTTCAACTCAGCATTCCTTGCAATCTTAAATCAACATGCCCAAAGTCGTACCATTAGAACAAAGACCAAAACAGCACCCTGGCTAACCTCTAATACTAAACAAAAAATTATACTCAGAAATAAATCTTGGAAAAAATGGCATTCCTCTAGAAACCCAACAGATCATCAAACCTTTAGAGAGCTCAGAAACAGTACCAAAAAAGCCATCCTTTCAGATAAAAAGAATTATTACTTTGAACTTCAGCAATCCACCAAAAAAGAACCAAAAAAGTTCTGGTCTACTATCAATAATCTACTTACCCCAGGCAAAGTAGTTACACCCAACCCACAGAACTTAGACCCTGATAATCCCTCTTTAATAGCCAATAACTTCAATACTTTCTTTACTACTTCCATACAAAGTCTAGCTAACCACTTATCTCCTGATTCTTCCCAACTGCTCTTAAATAACATCGACAACTCCCTTCCTCCCCTGCAACTTCAACCCATACCCACCTCCTACATACAATCTCTTTTACAAAAACTTAAACCCACTACCCCCTCAGCAGAAAAGCTTCCTGCTGAATTCCTTCAAGTAGCAGCTAAAGCTATTGCCTACCCTGTTTCTATCCTAATAAACCGATCCATAAAAGAAAGTACTTTTCCAGCAAGCTGGAAGATATCACACATCATACCCTTACACAAAGGAGGTAAATCCACTGACCTTTCTAACTTTCGCCCTATAGCACTATTATCTCCACTAGCTAAAATCATGGAAAAATATATACACAAACAACTACTTAACCATCTCCTCCATAACAACCTACTAGCTAACACTCAACATGGATTTAGACCTTCACATAGTACTACCACAGCACTACTTTCTTTTACCAACACCATCAACTGTAACCGTAACAACAACAAACTAACCTCTTCTCTTTTCCTAGACCTGTCAAAAGCCTTCGATATGGTAAACCATACACTTCTTCTACACATATTAAAATCCCTTGCCTTGGATTTCTCTTCCTTAACCTGGTTCTCATCCTATCTTGAAAACCGACAACAAGCAGTACTCTGGAAGAATTCTCTATCTGCTCTACTACCTATCTCTTTAGGAGTACCTCAAGGATCTATACTAGGCCCACTCTTATTCTCTATCTTTATTAATGATCTCCAATCATCTATCCAAAACACTACCTGTATACAATATGCAGATGATTCTACCATTATTTGCACAGCTTCCTCTCAATCTGAACTCCAGTCACTTACACAATCTACCTTTTCAACCGTTGAACAGTGGTTCTCAAAAAGATGTCGTCTCCTCAACCCCAAGAAAACTAAACTATTACTATTTCTCACCTACCCACAAATCTTCTCAACTAAACTTCACTATTACTGCAAGTGATAATTCCCACATCTCCCCCGACTCTACTACCAAAATGCTTGGTGTTACTATTGATAATAATCTTAACTATGATTATCACATCAATAACACTATAAAAGCAGGTAATAAAAAGATTGGTTCACTGTACAGAATTAAACCCTTCCTTACACCCGAAGCACGGACCACCTTAGCACAATCACATCTCATCTCTACCCTACTGTATGCTTCCTCTATTTACACTAATCTCTCTAAAAGCAACCTAAGGAAACTGACTACATCCTACCACAATATAGCTCGTTTTGCCACAGCATCCCAGTATAGAACTCACCACTGTCTAAACTTAAAACACTTAGAACACTGGTTGGAACTTCCTAACAAGCTTATCTATCAACAACTCTTAATAACACATAACATTCTATATCAACCATCAAAAACACCTGCTCTTAGCAACCTCTTGACTCCCTATAATAACTTGAAACAGCTGCGCTCCGCCGAAAAGCTACAAGTCAACACAACTTGAATTACAAATTCTGCAGGTAACTGCCTTTTCTCCAACTCAGTAGGCAAAATATGGAATAACCTCCCCTCACACATTACCTCTCTAGCCTCCTTTCATCTTTTTAAAAAACAACTTCTTTTACACCTGAACAACTTCTGGCTCTACTCTTGCACCAATCCTGACTAACCTACTTTCTTCTTTCTACTATCATATCTCCTTATTTCAAAACTGCAATCTTTCTCTGTGATTACAAATGACTTAATGACTCTACTGCTACTACTGTTCTCATATTTCAAAAAAAAAAAAAAAAACAAAAAAAAAAAAACAGATACAAACAATGTCTTTTACAAGTATGTATATACATTTTAAACTATGTAATACCCCATCCCCACATATTTGTACTGTAAGTAGTTAATGCCTTTCTCAATACGTAGATGGCACTATTTGTTTTTTATTACTTGATCTAGACTAATATGTATGCATTGTTGCTCACTGTCTGTGTCACAAGCGTTTATTGTAAATGTTTAATTTCTATAACCTTGCTTTAATCTGTGGAGCTTTTCTCCCCGGGCCTCCACTGAAAATGGACATTGATCCAGCTGGACTAGCCCGGTCAACAAATGTAAAATAAATAAATAAAATAAAAAAAAATGGTTCTGGGGAAAAGAAGCACACGTGGCTTAGGCAGCTTGCACTTCAGTCATGGGGCTGGGGAAAAGGAAGCATACATGGATTAGGCAGCATGTACTTCAGTCACGGTGCTGGGGAAAAGGAAGCATGTGTGGCTTAGGCAGCAGGTACCTTCAGTCACGGTGCTGGGGAAAAGGAAGCACGTGTGGCTTAGGCAGCATGTACTTCAGTCATGGTGCTGGGGAAAAGGAAGCACGTGTGGCTTAAGCAGTGTGTACTTCAATCATAGTGCTGGGGAACAGGAAGCACACGTGACTTAGGCAGCATGTACTTCAGTCATAGTGCTGGGGAACAGGAAGCACACGTGGATTAGGCAGCATGCACTTCACTATGTCTTTTTATTTTGTAAGCTGGTCTCACAGTAGTTCAACGTGTGTGGCTTAGGCAGCATGTACTTCAGTCATAGTGCTGGGGAATATGAAGCATGCGTGGATTAGGCAGCATGTACTTCAGTATGCCTTTTATTTTCTAAGATGGTTTCACAGTAGTTCAGCTGCAAAGAACTGTTGGCAGATGTTCTACGTCTGCAAATTTTTAAGTCTGTATGAGATGCAAGGATGAAAACAGTTATCAGGAGTGCAACTTTGCCCGATAACTCTAAGTTCACAAACACATTAGTACCACAGTCTCTGGTTGCTGGGCTATCTTGATTTTCTGCTATGCTGTTTCACCCAGGACACCGTGAAAGGGCAACATAGATTCGCTACAGTTTCAACTCATTTTCAGGTCAGCAGGGCAATGCTTTACTATACATGTAGTTTGTGATGACAGTAACAAAATTGTTGCCCACAACAAACTACATGAATCAATTATTTCCAGTTTATCTACACATTACATGCACCACCCACTAGAATCTCAATCGGTACTACTAAAAGCAGGCTATGCCAGCTGTCTTCATGGCATAAGGGGATACAGCAACCAAACTTGAGGCCTTGCAGGGATGGCGTGCACGGTCAAACCATAAGCAAAAAACACCAACGACAAGCAAAAAATGCGATACAAGACACCAGACATCCAAATAAATTTCTAGTTATGCTTTATTGGATATCTCCAGACCGGTTTCATTCCACTGAAGAAGGCTGGATAGCCGAAACCGGTCTGAAGATATTCAATAAAGCATAACTAGAAATTTATTTGGATGTCTGGTGTCTTATATCGCATTTTTTGCTGGTGGTTGGTGTTTTTGATAAAGGGATGCAGCCCTGACTGCAATTCAGCTGATCTGGGTTTGGATAGCAACTTGGGTGCTGGAAGGAACTGCTGGACAGAGAAAGAATTCAAGAAGTATGGCTTTCTCACTTCTCACAGGAGAAGGTCAAGGTGCGTGTCATATGGTGCATCACCGGTTAATGAATACCTGGTAGAGCTCAAGTGGGTGGGTGGGGGAGCTGCTGGAAGGGGTACAGTAGTAGCAGAATTAAGAGACAGCCCAACCCCACACCTACTGCATGACCCTTCCAAACATGCTTAAGCAGCACAACAAGGGAATGCAGGAAGAGCATAAAAGGTCCTCCAGTGGCTGCCTGAATGATGGCTGCACTGATATCTTTTCTTGTCCAGTACAGAACAGCTGGACAGAGTCACAATGATCAGTCAGATGGTCAGCAGGTATGAGGGGGGTGTGCTCTCTCCAGCTGGACAGTCATACACAGTAGACGTTAATATATAATAGATACATGGGGAAGGGGAAACGGTTTATGTGGCATGCCCATTTAGACACTCCCAGACAATACATGTTAACAGGAGTTAAAGATAATAAACATGAAACATCATAGCTGTCAAGCATGCACACACTTAGTTCTTGGCCATTCCTGTAGCAGTAAGCATTTTTTTAAGAACAGTTCTGGTTTTAAGCTGTCTTTGAAGATAGGATGTGTGAATTACTGTCCAAACTAGAAAACACTGTGGTTATTAACTATGTACATCTGAGTACTCAGTGACTCATCTATGAGAGCAGAACTTGTATGCAGTAAATATCTGTTAATGTTAACATAATTACAATGGACACCAGCAACATAAAAAAATTTTGTAATATTATTTATTAAACCAGAGAGACAAAACTGGTCACCTGTAAATCTCACTGAAAATATTATGGACAGACATTCAAAAAGCAAACCACTGACCTTCATCTTCCTAATGCCTTACCTTCTGATAGATTATTTTTGCCTTTGTATTGTGACTTTCCTTTGAAAAATGAAATGAATACCCTCCTGCCGACACACAGTCTTCTTGGAGATACTCTGGCATTATGCAGCAATTTGTCTTTATCACTTCCTGATAAGCGACGATTTTCCTTCAGCACTCTAAACTAGAAAACACTTTTTCTCTTGTGTCACTCCCCACCATGCCTGCCCACCTCATCCAATTCCTATCAATCTTGCATTCATACAAACTGAATGGAAGGGCCGCCATCCAGGCAGCCATGGAGGGAGTTCAGTCCTACTCCTCACCACCACACAGACGATCAGCCCTGTCCTATTGGGTTCACCTTCCCTGCAGACTGGGGCTGCCTGCATTTAAAGTAGGACCCTAAATGTCCCCTAGCCAAGAAAATTCCTGACAGTTATAAATGCTGCAGTTAGCGGCAGTTTTTT
Source organism: Protopterus annectens (assembly GCF_019279795.1). Lineage (NCBI taxonomy): Eukaryota > Metazoa > Chordata > Ceratodontiformes > Protopteridae > Protopterus > Protopterus annectens. Next base: position 774,515,969 of record NC_056747.1, on the reverse strand, counting down.
ATTTTTTTTATTTTTTAGAATTAGACCAATGCCTCCTTTTGTAGATCAGGCATATGCACCATCACTGCAGGGGTGCACAATACCAGTCTTGTAATGCATGCTCCTTGTACGTGCAGACTTCCAATTACAATACCATGCACTGACTGGTGGGTACACAGCACATGACATTCTCTTCATGCTACTACAGTAAACCCAAACATCTGTTTGAGGTGCTGCTGCTACCCTCACCCTGGGATGGGTGAGTTAGCGGCACCCACTCATTCCCACCTACCCTTAACAGCACCTCCAATGCCAGGACACTAGCCAAACCACATCCATTTAGGTCATAATCAGGGCTCCATTCCTCTTAATTCATGAATCTACCTGAAATGAAATATCTTTTGTTTACATCATCAGCTCACTGAGAATATCAACAATCCATCACCACGGAATTTGCCTACTTTTCTTTTATTCTGGGCACTAAACTTAGTGTTATTATAAGGTTTTGGGAATATAAAAGCACAAGATAGGCTATGACTAAGTCAAGTTAACAGTAGAATTTCTTGGTGGTAAACTATCTTATACCTTCAAGGTTGAAGGTTCAAGTCCAATCTCTGGACACTGTATGTAGTTTTTATATTCTCCCTTTGTCAGCATGGGTGTTTCTCCAGGTACTATGGTTTCTTCCCATCTATGAAAACATGCTGGTTAATTGGCTACATATCTATATATGTATACACACATTATATACACACACATATATATATATATATATATATATATATGTGTGTGTGTGTGTGTGTGTGTACACACATATATGTATACATATATATCAATAAAAATCTAGCCAAACAGCAGAGACCTCCAGGGCAGAAACGCAGTCGACCACCACAACACAACACTAATCATGACACACATAACTCTTCTAAACAGTGTGCCACTCAACCAAAGCCCCTAAGGCAAAACAGCATGCCCAACACACTAGTCACAGGTGACTCGATAGTGAGGCACACTGATGTCCTACTCACTAGATTGAATAAAGAAAAACAGTCAGCTGCCTTTCAGGTGCCAGGATCCACCACATAACGTACGCACTTAGGTTCCTCAACAACAGGTACAAATATGACTCAATCATTGTACATGTGGGTGTGAATGACTTGAGACGTACCTCCCTGGACTACATGAAAAGAGACATGGAGGAGTGCTCAGATTATGTAGCCCAGGCGGGTATGACCCTAGCCCTGAGCAGCATCCTACCATCACCCAGAATGATACCACAGTACAAGCAGAAAATGATTGATTTCAACAACTGGCTAAGTTTCTGGTGTCACTCTAAGGGAATCCAGTATCTATCTGCCTGGGATGACATGATTGAGAGACCTCAATGCTTTGCCAGAGATGGCCTGCATCTGTCGGCCCTGGGCTTCCGGATACTGGCCAAAGCTCTTGCCACCCCTATAGAGGCCTTTTTAGATGGTGTTCCAAAGACCAAATTACCACCATAACAGCTACAAACAAATGCAATCTGTGGGTCATGCTGCTCAATGCTAGAAGTGTAAATCTTAAAATGCACTCGCTCGAAGCACTCCTTAAAATGGAGAACATCAACATTGGTGCTGTAACAGAGACCTGGTTCAAAGCAATAGAAAGCACCCCTACACTACCAGGCTATAACTCTTTCCAAACCTTTCGCCCCCCAGAACTTGGACCGAAGCTCCAAAGGCAGTGGTGTTCCCATATTCATAAAGGAAGCACACACATCCAGACTGGTAGCCTAACAGAACACATCAGAGATACTTCAGGTGCAGCTAAAACTGGGCAAGACAGTGATTCAGGTTGTAGCCTGCTATAGGTCCCCAACCATGTCGCAAGACTCGCACTCCACGTTCCTAAGCACCCTGGAGAATATTAGGGTCCAACCTAACACTCTCATACTATGCGACTTCAACTACCCCCTCTATTAACTGGGAAAACTCGTGTACCAATACACTTGCCCAACATTTCCTGGAGTTCATTAATTCCATTGCCCTGGACCAGCTTGCTCTTACTCCCACTAGAGGTAGCAACATCCTTGACCTGGTCATTATTAACATGGGCGACCGTTACTCTACACCAATAGTCAGCTCCTCCCTGGTTAGATCCGACCTCAAACTAATCACCTGGGAAATCCACATTCCTCCCACCCCCGCAAAGGTAACTACCATGAAAAACTCCTACAAAGCTAACTTTGGGCTCCTAAAAACAGAGGTGGCTAACTTCACAGCACCCATGCAAATTAGGAATAGTTGCATGACTGCCGAATCATACACCAATGCACTGTACGAACACGTACACTAATGCATGGAGCTCGGCACACCCAATAAAGCCAAGGGGCTCACCTCCAAAAAAATGAAGCCCCAAGACTGGAAAAACTCCCTTATCAGCCTCAACAAAAAGTTGAGACCCCTCATCAAATCCTCTAAAGCCAGCTATGAAAACAGAATTGCAGCAGACAGTAAATACAACCACAAGGCCTTCTATAGTTATGAAAAGAATCTCCATGGCAGTCCCCAGATTTGCTGTGAGCTACTGCACAATGGTACCTCCTATACCGAGCCAACAGATATTGCCAATATACTGGCAGACAGATTCAGTGCCAACTTTACCTCCCCAAAGGGCCAATCACAGTACCAGTAGATTGCCAGGCACCCAGTATTACTGCTGCACAGGTTAAAACAGCACTGTCCAAGGCCAACAATACAGCTTCTATGGGACCTGACAATATCCCTGGCTGTGTTCTACATGAACTACAGAGTGAACTGGCACCTCACCTGTGTGCCCTATTCAATCACAGCCTTACCGCAGGCTTTGTCCCTACCAAATGGCACACTGCTACAGTCATCCCTCTCCACAAAAAAGGAGCAACTACAGACCCTGGGAACTACTGTCCCATTAGTGCCTTTTTTAGGCAAGGCTCAAATTCTAAACCTACCACCCTAGAACACAAAAAAGGAAAAAACTAAGGGTAATGCTGCTCAATGCCAGAAGTCTCAACCTCAAGATGCACGCACTCGAGGCCCTTCTCAGTATGGAGAACATCGATGTCTGTGCTGTGACTGAAACCTGGTTCAAGGCTCCTGAGAGCACCCCAGCACTATCAGGTTTTACCTCATATCATGCGTTCCGGCCCCAAAATCCGGACAACACCAAGAAAGGAGGGGGGGTGTCCATATTCATCAAGGACACCCACACCTCAAGGTTGGTGGCAACGCACGATGCATCGGAGACCATCCAGGTGCAATTAACCATAGGCAAGACTGCTCTGCAATTTGTAGCATGTTACAGGCCACCCTCTCAAACTCAGGAACCTCACATAGCTTTCCTGAAAACACTGGAGGGATAAATGTATCTCCAAACACCATCATACTAGGTGACTTCAACTACCCTAATATAGACTGGGATCACTACTCAAGCCCAAACACTCTAGCCCAAAGGTTCCTGGAGTTCATAAACTCAAATGCCATGGAACAACTAGTCACCATCCCCACAAGAGGTGAAAACATACCTGATCTCATCATCACGAACATGGGATCACAATGTTCAACACCGGAAGTATACCCCTCACTGGTGAGATCAGATCATAAACTAATCTTGCTGGAGGTCCTCATCCCACCCCCACCTGAGATCAAAAAGACCACAGTGAAGAACTTCTCAAAAGCCGACTTCACACTTCTAAAGACTAGGGTGGTCTCCTTTAAGGCCCCCGAGCTGGCGGAAAACATTACTCAAGCCACTGAATCACTTACAAATGCCTTCTACCAGCACCTACAGGACTGCATGGATCAGGCAATCCCAAACAAAACAAAGACTCTTTGTACCAAAGGCAAGCGTCCAGTCTGGTGGACCCCAGCCATAAACAAGCTCTACAACAAAAGGAGGAAGCTACTACAAGATAGAGCAAAATCCTTAAAAGGTAAGACACCTTTGATCATTATAAGTAAAAAACTAAGAGCTCTCATAAAATCATCCAAGGCAAATTTTGAGAGATAAATCACTAAGGACTCAAAAGACAATCATAAGGCCTTCTTTAGCTATGTTAGAAACCTGGGAGGAAACTCCCAGATATGCTCAGAATTAGTTCAAAATGATGTGAAGATTACTGAACCTACACACATTGCCAACATACTGGCTGACAGGTTCAGTGCAAACTTCTCCCCCCCCCCAAAAGGAGAGATATCTATACCAGAGGATTGTAGCCCCCCAAACATCTCTAACGCTCAGGTGAGAACTACTCTCTCCAAGGCGAAAAACACAGCATCCATGGGACCAGATGGTGTCCCCGGCTGTGTGCTCCACAAACTCAATGAGGAATTAAACCCGCAGTTAAGACAGCTGTTTAATCTTAGCCTCACCTCAGGATACATACCCAAGGAGTGGCGCACGGCAACTGTGGTCCCACTTCACAAAGGCGGTGCCTCCACCAACCCTGGAAATTACCGTCCCATCAGCTTGACAAGCCTGATCTGCAAAGCCATGGAGAGGATCATAATGGAACTCATAAATAAAGATATAGGGAACTTGCAGACTTTGGATCCAACCCAGTTTGGCTTTGTCAAAGGCAGATCATGCCTTTTAAACTTGGTTGACTTTTTCGAAACAGTCACCAAGGCCATTGATGAGGGAAAGGCAGTCCATACAGCCTACCTCGACCTGGCAAAGGCTTTCGACACAATACCCCACTCAGGTATCACTGAAAAACTCATCAGCTTAAATGTAAACCCATACATCACAAGATGGGTTGCAAACTGGCTAAGTGACAGAACCCACAGGGTCAGAGTTGCTGGCGCCATGTCAGACTCAAAGCCTGTCACAAGTGGTGTCCCACAGGGCTCAGTCCTGGGCCCACTCTTGTTCGGCATCTACTTTTCTGAAGTACAAGCAAACACAGGAGGGTTATGGCTGACAAAGTTTGCAGATGACTGCAAACTGGGCGCCATAGTCGAAAACATATCGGACACAGATATCCTTCAGAAGGGTCTCACAGAAACGGATAACTGGTGCCAGAGCCATGGCCTAAAGTTAAACGCCAAGAAATGCATAGTCATACCCTTCGGGGAAAAACAAGGTTACCCCTAGCTACCATATAGGTGGCACTGAGCACAGAAGAAGTTATCAGGGATCTGGGGACCCAGATTGACAGTAACCTTTCGTTTGACACTCGCGTTGCTAAAGTAGTTAGGAAGACCTTCTACATTGCCCACCTGATCATGAAGGGATTCACATCTAGATCAAGGGAGGTCATCATCCCCCTGTACTCATCACTCATCAGACCAATGATTGAGTACAATGCCCCATTCAGAATGTATCTGACCCGACACCTGCAGCAGCTGGAAAGGCCCCAAAAGTTTCTCACCAAAAGGATAAAGGGTCTCAAAAATATGTCTTATGCTGCCCGACTGAAAGAACTCCAGCTCTATTCAGTAAGTCGCCACCGCTTGCTCAGAGGTGACCTGTGCCTGACATACAAGGCCATGTCAAACCCAAATTTGATGAACATGCTTCACCTCAAAAAATCTAGATCCCTCAGAACTACAAGGGCGGGAGACTTAAACCTTGACACGGTTATTAATAGGGCGTGCTGGAGGGACAGATTCATCACCCAGAGACTCCCTATGCTGTGGAACAAAATCCCGGTACATGTGAGGCAGAGCACCTCGCTGGCCTTGTTCAAGAGAAATCTTGACCAATGGATGGGAGATCGCAGATATACCCCAGGGATTACCTCAGTGTCACTGCTTGACAGAGGCACAGCAAAATAATGGGCATAGTTTCCTTCAAACTAAAGGGGTGGCGAAAGCCACAAAACTCTGGGCTAGGCTTATAAATGCCCTTGGGCAGATAGCCTAGTATGAACCTATGAACCTATTAGCCTGACAAGTCTAATGTGCAAAGTTATGGAATGCAGCATCATGGACTTAATAAACAAGGATATAGGGAATCTCCAAACTCTGGATCCCACACAGTTTGGTTTTGTGAAGGGTAGATTATGCCTGCTCAACTTGGTCGACTTCGTTGAGTCAGTTACCAGAACTGTGGATGAAGGCAAGGTGGTTCCTTACAGCCTACCTTGATCTGGCCAAAGCCTTTGATACCATTCCCCACTCAGGAATCAAAGAAAAACTCACTAAGCTAGGCATCAGGGTCCTCTCCTGTTTGGTATCTACTTCTCTGAAGTCCAAGCCAACACGAAGGGACTCTGGCTGACAAAGTTGGCAGACGATTGCAACTTGGGAGCTATTATTAACTCCCCAACTGAGACCAACGACTGGTGTCAAAACCATGGCCTTAAGCTCAATACCAAAAAATATGCCAATATCCCCTTTGGGAAAAACCTGGTTCCCATGAATTACCAAATTGATGGTAGTCCACTGAACATAGAAGGCGTTATAAGAGATCTGGGAACACAAGTTGACAGCAACCTCTCTTTTGATCACCACATTGCCACTGTGGTCAGAAAGTATGTGGCACATCTCATTACTAAGAGTTTTGCATCCATGAAGAAAGGTAATTGTCTCCCTCTACTCTTCCCTTATTAGGCCAATCATCGAGTACAATGCCCAATTTGGTATGTACCTCACTAGACACCTGCAACAACTGGAGAGGCCACAAAAGTACCTCACAAAGAGGATCCTAGTCCTTAAACACGTCCTATATGGACTGACTCAAAAAACTCCAAATATTCTCTGTCACATATCGCCTTAGAGGTGATTTCTACTTGACTTACAAAGCCATGTCTGACTCAGCTCTGCTAGAAATGCTACACCAAAAGAAATCCCAATCCTTCCGCACCACATGGTCCAGAGACCTCAACCTCATTACTACAATCAACAGAACGTACTAGAGGGACAGGTTCATAACCCAGAGACTGCCAATTCTATGGAATAGACTTCCCATACATGTCAAGCAGAGCACCTCACTGGCCCTCTTTCAAGAGAAATCTTATGAGTGGATGGGAAATAGAAACTTCACCTCGGGGATCACTCCAGTGGCTCTACTTGACAGAGGCACTGGGAACTATGGTAGGGTGGCACGATGTCAGGGTAATCCTATAGCTAGGCTTGTAAAGGCCCCAGGGCCATTAGCCTAGTACACACCTACGAACCTAGATTTTATATATATATATATATATAAATATATATATATATATATATATATATATATATATATATATATATATATATATATATATATACACACATACACACACACACACACACACACACACACACACACATACATATACACACACACATTATATATATATATATATATATATATATATATATATATATATATATGTGTATATATTTATTATGCATACATACACACACACACACACACACACACACACACACACACACACACACACACAAGGCATTTAACCTTGCCTTGATCATTCAGGTAATGGCTGAAATTGTCTGTGAAGTAACAGTTCACTTAGTCCGCTTAAATACATTCAAAAATTAAATCATGAAAACATCATTAATGGCTGTTTTATCATCAACTTTTATTGCTGTGAAGTATTCGCTGCACTCAGTTCTCCCTTTAAGAGGGCTTTAATGGAGAGCCTGCTTCTAGGCATGTTGAGTGCACAAGGTTCATGGAAATTACTTATTCAAGGCCTCTCACATATGCACATGTATATACATGTTCTTTAGCTCTGAAAGGATCCGAGAGGTTTATCTTTAATTTCTCAAACTGTTGTATTAATCAGTAGACAGCAATAAAATGCATGAATTTTCACTACTGCAAAAAGCCTCACCATATAACAGGACATTTTTATTTTTAAGCTGCTGTTGAAAACAATAAATTCTAACAAATGGCATAAAGATGCTACAAAATGTTCTGCACAGGTGTTTACATCGGTTTTGAGACCCTGTACTGGCATACTATTCACAAAAGAAGTTATCTTCCGGTAAAGAGACAGATATCCAGCCAATGACTCTGCAGTCTAGCCCTTTTTTTAACACAGCTAATCCTCGTGTGAACCACAATGTATTCTGTTCTACTGCTCACAACGATTTCTCATTGTAGGCTTCTAACCACAAGATAATCTGAGGCCTGCAATGACAAAAACCATCACCCACAGCTTAATTTAACAGACTCATTTAAACTACAGTTATCCACTAGTTTATGTTTTGATTAACTACACTACTCTAATAGTTCAAGTTTTAGACTACCGTCTTTTCTTAATTCAGGATGGTGACTAATAAAGGAGGGGAGAAAGAGACAGGACTGCAGCTAAAGCACTTGAGGGCACCTGCTACATCAGAAAATGGTACTGGCAAAAACCTTTCAGGTTTCTGAGACATTTATAAGCTTTAAGGTTCTACTGGAAACAGGATGGGTAGTGACAAATTCAGTCTTTCAACTGCATTTTTTGTGTTATGAAGTACAGAAAAAGAAAATGAACAAAAACAGTATCAAAACAAGGTTTTAGTAGTAATCTCTACAATAAAGGATATTACAGAAATATTGAAAGGGCAGTTGTTGTTGGAAACAACTTATTTCAAAATTGTAACAAATAAAGCAATCCTACCTACCTAACCCCATGTCCAAGCAAAGCCACTGATGGCCAGTGTTGTGATTATCCTGCTACCAAATACACAATTCTTTGCCAGTGCAGTCAAATGGAATCACATGAGCAAAGCAATGCAAACAAAATGAGCAAAACTACAAAGAAAGCTATGGACTGGATCAATGAGTCATCATGGTATCGGCAAGCAGTACCAAAATGGATTTTTTAATGAGCAGTTCTACTTGAAAACAATCTCTGTGGCTGCCTGTTTTATATAATTTAAAAGCATATTTTTTCCAAAACTCCTTCACATTGTGCTTTTATAAAATCAAGGGAAGCATATGTGTCTGTCTTACACAGACATATAAGCATCCAATTAAAATTTAGAGATATATAACAATAATGTACTGTAAATGCTTTGCTCAGTGAAAAGCATGCTTTCATCTGCATTTATGTAAAAACGGCATTGGACAGCATTTGGAATTTATTATGACAAGAAATTTGCATAAATGCATATTTATGTATGGAGAACCTCCTTGAAGCATTCAAATGTTTCCTATTTAATATAATAGTTGGCAAATTTTTGTGATTGCTTAATTCCCTTAAGTCAGGTACTAGGCCATTTTAAAACTTTGCATTTCAATAAATGTTAGTGGTAGGGGAGGGGGGGCAGAAAGTTCTACAATAATTTAGGTATGTGCAGGTTGATGTTACATATGCACCTGTAAAACATTCACTGCTTTTACTGCTAGTATGTTTGCAATACAAATCAAAGCTGTTTAATAGATGCACTATTTGCTTCCATCTGATCCAGAAAAAGGGTTTATAAATTTACCTCATAACTGGATAGATGGACTAACCCAGAGCTGTAACAAGAGTGTTTAGCATCCCAGTCAACCCACTGATTTGACATGCCTGAATGGACTACAAGTAATCGCTTAATCACAGTGTGTAAACTGCCAAACTGCTTCCAGTGAGTTAAAAGGTTGCTACATTAACAGATATGCATTTTGTACAATGTACTTGCTATAATTAAAGTTTTGTTTATATCATACTACAGAAAAGTTTATAAAGGACAATGTAAAAACCTCATAATGCATTGCTCCCTTACAACTGTCATTAAGCAAGTGCTTATCTATAGTACAGAAAGAACTACATTAGAACAAGATTTTGAGTTTACAAGCTGTCGGTAAGCAATCATTTAATGACAGCTTATAAACCATCAGACTGTCCTTTTTTTCTCAAGGTGGCACATGCTTATCAGTCCCTGTAATAGTATCTGTACATTAACCAGTAATAGACCTTTCAGCATATTAAACCAAATCCACGTTCAACAGCATATCACAAGCAGTGAATGAAAAACAACACTGTATCAAACATAATCAAGGACAGACCTTGAACCATTAAACATGGATGCCATGACAGGATAATTTAAATAAGTACAGTCTGTAGACAGGCCAAAAGAGGACAGAATCCCCACACCAGTATCAGGGGTGAGGTCCTTTTATGTTATTAGTGCAAGAAGGGTGATGTCAGAAAGGTAAGAAGACATACCCGAGAGGACAAACGTATATTAAAGAAAAACAGAAGGGACAAGTAGAGAGGAGTAAGTAAGACAATGGGTACCTAATCACCAGCAAACAATCAAAGCATTCAAGAGAAATTGGGATAAGTGTGTGAGCTATTTGTTACTCAGTCAGTATTTGGCACAATGGCTCATCCTGGCCAACTAAAGCAATGGCATATGGTTTAACTACACAGGTAGCTTTCAGAAGGTTACATAAGGAGAACAATCCAGTATCTTATACAGGATATGAAAGCTATTCCAGAGAAATGCTGCTCTGAAAAAGGGAGTTGTCAGCCATTTTGAGGATGCAGAGTTTAGTCATTAAAATACACTTGTCTGAAAAATCTTAGGTTTGCATTTGAATGACCGAATGGCACTGAAAATGGTTTCTTGATTACCACTTTAACTGGAGAAATGGCTCACACATCCCAATTGAGGGAGTTCTGCCTCATGCACTCAACTTTGTAAATACTACTGAAGTCGAGTGTTAGGCAAACAGCAGCAAACCCCCAACTTTTATGAAAGGCAATCAAAGAAAATGAGGAGCATGCAAGGGACAGCCTCACAGTTCTTGTCTCGTATTTCAACTTTTATCTTAATGCTATTTTGCAATGATCACATTACAGTGAATATTACTTCAAAGGTGCTGCAACTGACCAATTCTTTCAGTCTTGGATTATTTTTTCATGTTCATCATGCATCTGTTTTAAGACTTTGCATTCTGGCTAATATTTCACAACTAATTCAAGCAGTAGAAAAGACACTTTATAACATGTATTCGTTCACTGACTACACTATGCCGAGGTTGATAATTCTATTGAATCCACTTACCCTGAGCAGGAACTCTAGCACACTGTGCTTCAATACAGCCCTTCAAGGAAGACCATTTTTAACAGACTGACCTAATACGGCAGAGCACTGCTACTCAATACCCACATGTTTCTAAACAGTCAAAGGGAAACCAGCATTTTGTATACACAGTGTTAATTGCGGAGCACTACTGCCAGGCCATCATTATGCCTTCTCTGTTTATATACACAACAGTAAATTTCATCTCAGGCTGCATTCACTGACCAAACTGTTTCCCTAACTGGGAACAAAATGCCCCTTCAAAGCATATCACACTTCTTCAACTGGGAATCACCAATCACTAAATACACATAGTCATAGGCACATCATGTACAGTCCTTTCAAAGGGTTTGACTTCAAGTGCTCTAGGATGGGATGTCCACCTACTGCCTCGGCCTTTAGAAAAACTTAAAATACTTGTGTCATTCCTTTAAGTCTTTTACCTGGTTTGCCAATACACAGTTCAACTGCAAATTTGTCAAAGTCTCCTTCGCAGTTTTGAGAGAACTTTCTCTGCAGGCAGTAAAACTCAGTCCATAACAGAAATAGTTCCCTAATTATTGCTAGATGATGATAAACATCCTAAACGGAGTACGTGGCTGCCGACCCGTGTGTTAGTGAACACAAAAAAAATATATGGATGGGCAATCATGTACTACAAACACTGCATACAAAAGCGGTGCACTAAAAAGTACAGTTTTGTACCTACCATAAATGTAGATGTTCGAAGATCCACATTTCTGCAGTCATAACCTGTGGGTAGTCCGCTGTCCTCGGTCGGCCCGAATACCAAAGTATTAGGCTGGCGTTGGTCATGGGCGCTCAGATCTGACGTCAGTGCGCCATGGTATTAAAGCGCATGACCGACGTCATATCCTCAGTCTTTTCTTGCCCCAGATGTCAGAAGGCCCTAAAAAGAAAGGCCACAGCCAAAAAGAGAAAAAAAACCTCCAAAACCCATGTACAAACAACATCTATCACCCAAACCATACAACCACTCCAAACTACAGGGAAGGAGGGAGGGTAAATTGGACTGCAGCAATGTGGATCTTCGAACATCTACATTTATGGTAGGTACAAAACTGTACTATGTTCTTCATCTCACATTGCTGCAGTCATAACCTGTGGGTAGAATCCCAAAGCAAAGGTAAAGGGAGGTTGGCAAAATCATAAAGCATTGGGAGCTGCTAACATGCCCTGTAAAACTGCAGTGGCAAATCCAGCCCTAGATTTGGAATAAAGAGGGAGATGGTAATGTTTAGAAAAAGTGTGCACTGAACTCCAAGTAGCTGCTTCCAAAATATCTTTAGTAGCTACACCCCTTAAAAAAGCAGTAGAAGTGGCAGTAGCCCTAGTGGAATGAGGCCTGATTCCAGCCGGAATCTCCTTACCATGATGAGAATAACAAAAAGCAATACAATGGCCAATCCACTTAGAAATAGTTTGTTTTGAAACCGGTTTCCCCTGAGAGGTCAAAGCAAAAGAAACAAATAACTGCTGAGACTGTCTGAACCTTTTAGTCCTGCTCAAATAATAACGCAACTGCCTGTGAATATCCAAAGTGTGCAAAATTTTCTCCCCTTTATTTTGGGGATCAGCATAAAAAGTAGGCAAATGAATAGATTGGTTCAAGGCCACATTTGAAACCACTTTAGGCATAAAAGTAGGGTTGGTACGCAGAGATACCCTATCCTTATGAAAAATCAGGAAGGGTTCAACTGCCATAAGAGCCTGTAATTCAGATACCCTTCTAGCAGACGTAATGGCCAACAAAAAAGCAGTCTTCCAAGACAAAAACTTTAACTCAGACGTAGCCGCAGGTTCAAAAGGAGGTAAAGTAAGTTTTTCCAACACAAAACTGAGATCCCAAGAAGGAGTAGGAGCTCTACGTGGGGGTCTTATGTTCTTTGCCTAGCAATTGCTTAAACAAAGGATGAGAGAATAATGGTGGGTCACAGTCATAGTGAGCAGAAATGGCTGCAGCATGAACTTTTACAGAGGAGAAAGACAAACCCTTGTCTAATAATTCCGTGAGATATTGAAGAGAAACACTCAAATCAGGCCTGGAAACATCAAAGCTCTTTGCTTTGCTCCAAATAAAAAATCTCCCATTTATCAGCATAAACTTTCCTTGTACTAGGCCTTCTGGCCTCCAAAATAACATTCAAAACTTGTTGAGGAAGCTGCGACCCTCCAGGTTCTAGAACAGAATATGCCAGGCTGTGAGATGCAGGGACTGAATCCTGACATTGAGGAAATGATTGCCTGCCTGAGACAAAAGGTGTGGAATTGAAGGCAAAGGCCAAGGAGGCTCACGTACTAAACTCCTCAGCAGAGGGTACCAGTACTGTCGAGGCCAATCTGGAGCTATTAGAATCATGGAGGGCTTGTCTTGTCTGACCTTCAAGAGCACCTTGGGAAGGAGAGGCAGAGGAGGAAAGGCATAGACGTGAAGATTGCTCCAACTGAATGATAGAGCATCCACTTTCCAAGCTGTTGGATGAAACATCTTTGTGCAAAACTTTGGCAACTGGAAATTTAGTGTAGAAGTGAACAGATCTATGTCTGGAGTCCCCCATATCACTGTCAACTGTCGAAATACATGAGGATCCAATTTCCACTCGTGGGGATCCACCATCTGTCTGCTCAAAACATCTGCTAAGGAGTTCTGTGCTCCTGGCAGAAACCTTGCCTGAAGAGTGAGGTGCAAACTGAGAGCAGTCTCCCACAAAATCATAGCTTGCCTGCAAAGAGGAATGGGTTCCTCTTGCTTGTTGATGTACCACATGACAGTTGTGTTGTCTGTTTGAATCAACACTTGTCCTGGGTGAAGTAGATCCTTGAAAGCCATCAATGCAAATTGGACTGCTAACATCTCCTTCAAGTTGATATGTAAACGTTGAAGTCTGGCAGGCCACGTGTCTTGAACCCATTTTCCATTGAGGTGAGCTCCCCAAGCCTTGTCCGAGGCATCTGTCGTTAAGATCTGACTCGCCTCTGGTCGGGTCACAGAGAGTCCCTTGTTTAGGTGACATTCCTGAGCCCACCACAAAAATTCCTGTTGAATGCAAGGTATTATCTGAATGACAGTGTCCAGATCGTGGCAATGTTGCGTCCATACATTTTTGAGATACCATTGTAGCTTCCTCATATGCAGTTTGGCATTGGGAAGCACCAGAATGCAAGATGCCATGAACCCCAAGGCTTGAAGGACTGTCCTTGCAGTCAGCCTGGACCGTAGAGACAACTGTTGGAAGTAAAGTGAAAGGTTTCTTTGTTTGTCCAGGGTCAAAAAAGCCATCTGAGAAGCTGTATTCAGTCTCACACCCAGAAAGCACATTTCCTGAGAGGGTACTAGACTGGACTTTGTTTCGTTCACAGAATACCCTAGGCACCTTAACACTGCCATAACATACTGTAGATGGTGAAGTAGCTTGTTTTTGTCCTGAGCAAGAATCAGGCAATCGTCCAAATAAGGATAAATTTGTATTCCTCTTAACCTTAAGAAGGCTATTACTGGAGCCAGAACCTTCGTAAATACCCTGGGCACAGTAGATAAGCCAAAGGGCAATGCAGAGAACTGATAATGTAAAGTCCCAGCCCAAAAACGCAGGAATCGCCTGCAACTGGGCCTGATAGGAACATGAAGATAAACCTCTTTGAGATCCAGAGTTACCATCCAGTGATCTTTGCCCAACAGAGGCAGAAGTTGTTGCAACGTCAACATTTTGAATTTTGGAATGTCCAGGTATGTGTTGAGGATAGATAAATCCAAAATTGGCCTCCAAGTGTTTCCTTTCTTTGGTACAAGAAACAGGCGAGAATAAAATCCTAGGCCCACTTCTGACGGAGGGACCTGCTGTATAGCCCCCATTTGAAGAAGCAAAGAAATCTGTTTGTGAGCCTCTACCCTTTGCTGAGGAGGAACGTCTGGCATGCCTTTGAAAGGAGGCAATGTGTGGAAATAAAACTTGTAGCCTCGGTCTATAATGTCCAACACCCATTTGTCCTGGGTGACTAAAAGCCAGTTTTGCTTGAAGAGTGCCAACTTTCCCCCCAAAGGAGCTGCCAGACAGGAAGGATCTGGCAGCTGAAGATGCAGGTCATTGGGCCTGTTTCTGAAGGACTGGCCCCTGCCCTCACCTGTAGATTGTGCAGGGAACTCCACGTTCTAGGCCTGAAAGAACCCTGAGCTCTGCCCCTACCACGTCTAGATCTACCCCTAGACTGTAAATCAGAAGAAGGATAAGCCCATCCCTTTGTAGGCCAATTCCTGCTAAACTTAGGGGGCTGCACCTGCAAAAAACCTTTAACAGTCTGCATAGACTTAGCCTTGTCTTCCATTTTCTTTAAGACAGACTCCACAGGAGTACCAAACAAAACTTCAGACTGCAAAGGAGCATCCAGAATTCTAGCTTTAACATGCTCTGACAAGTTCTGATCCTTAAGCCAGGCGTGCCTGCGAATAACTGATCCAGTGGCAGCCACCCTGGAAGAAGCCTGTAAAGCATCGAAACCACACTGCAAAGAATGCTTACCCACCTGATCAGAGGCATGAACCAAATCCTGTAATTCCTTACACTCTATGCCCTCTGCCAAAGCATCTACCTTAGATTTTAACTGAGTAAGGAGAAAATTCTGGTACTTCAACATATGAAACTGGCAATTCAAAGCCCTCATTGCTAGAGTGGAAGAGGTATACACTTTTTTACCCCACCTATCCAAAGCTCTAGAATCTTTATCCATAGGAACTGGATTCTTTACAACAGAATCCCTGACCCCCTTAGGTCCCTGGCTAATAGTTTCTGGGTCAGCCCTTGGGCTCTTATACAGATATTTATGAGCCTCTGGCACTCTGTAATACCTATCTGGCTTAACAAGCGCAGGAGGCAAAGAGTCTGGATTAAGAGAAGCCTCAGAGAAAACATCCTGAACAACATCCAAAACAGGAGGTATAGCCAAAGGCCGATGTTGTGGTAAAACAAAATTCCCTAAGCCTCTTCGAATCTGAAATCCTGACCTTCCCATTTAAAATGCTCCCTCATAGAATGCAAGGTTTCTGAAAAGAAAAATCCTCTGGGGAAGCAGAAGGACTGGAATCCTCTGCCTGAATCAGAATAAGGAGGAAAATCCTGAATGTCTTCAGCCGAAGACTCTGAGTAATCTGAAGCCTGTTCCAAACTTTCCACCTCTGGCTCCACCCTAGGCCTCTTATCTGGAGGGCATAGAACCCCTGATTAAGGAAATCAAATCTTCTGCCATTTTAAGCATGTGTTTTTAGGCACAGAACCTGCAGAACTAGGACTGACACCTGAGGAAGGCAAACCAGGCCTGACCTTGGAAGGTACCTTAGAGACAGAAGGAGAAGGCCTAACCACCTTAGGCAAAGAAGGTAGTACAGCAACCTGAGAGGCCCCTCAGCCTGACCTGACTCCTGAGAGGCCACATCTTGCAAAATTAACGGCTCCCCTGAGACTCAACTGAAACCTCGGCTGGATCTACAGATTCCACCATAGTTTCTAAGAACCGGGCGTCGGAGCGGACGACTCATCCTGCTTGGACCTTAACGATTTTCCTTATTAGCGGTAGCGGTATTCGGAGGATCGGCGGCATATTGTAATTACAAGACAAGCCTAGCATCTAACCTACGTTTAATGGTGCGCTTATTAAATCTAGCACAGAAGACACCCGACTACGTCGTGCTCAGGCCCCAAACAAGGAATACTGAGAGAGTGGTAATCCCTATGGTATCTGTTTCCACAAGAAATACAATTATTCACTTTTCTGACATCCGGAATTAACTGAGGCAAGAAAAACAAAATATTCCCCAACGGGGTACTTAGCCCAACTTGGTTTCGCCTGAAACTCAGAATACGAAAATTTCAGAGCGAGCACTTGCAAACGCTGCTTCTGCCCGGACCATGCGGCAAAAGACTGAGGATATGGCGCCGGTCATGCGCTTTAATACCATGGCGCACTGGCGTCAGATCTGCGCATGACCGACGCCAGCCTAATACTTTGGTATTCGGGCCGACCGAGGACAGCGGACTACCCACAGGTTATGACTGCAGCAATGTGAGATGAAGAACATCTGAACACCCACAAGCTCTGACTAGCCTTTATCATCCAAAAATACTTGCCGTTACTGAAATGAGCCATAAGTATTATTTACTAGATTCATGGATGGTCTCCAAGAATTGTATAATCTTCTGAAAGGCCAAGATGCACAAAGGATCTGAAGCTATTCCAAAAACTGCAAAGGAAAGACTTAGCTAGTCCCTCAAATTTTGCCAAATGAGTGAAGTGAAGGTAGGCTAACACCATGTGTGTCCTAAAGGAAGTAATAAATTATTCAAGATTTTCAATTTTATTAAACTGCTTATTAACTAAATAGGGGTAAAAAAATCAATAAAGTCACAATAATTTAAAAACACAGCAACACTGAAAAAAAGAGATAAAACAGTGTTGACACCCAAATTTAACATTCTAATAGCTAAGCATAACAGAAACATTAAGGAAGATTAATAAAATACAGATAACTGCAATATGCGAAGATGGTGGTAGATGATTGCACTAAAATGAATAGCAGACATTGAAGCTGCTGATGTTCTCATCCTGGGTGCCTTTAACCTTAACTAGCCACAATACCATGATCCCAACTTCCATGGCTTGGTTAGACTACAGTGGTTAGATCAAGTTACCTACAAGGAAGGATCAGACCAATGCAGAAGCAGCATACTGGTCTGGTTCCACACCATATCACTTTACAAAAAACTGCTGGAATACTGGAAGCTACAATCAGTGGCCATTCCTTGACTTTTGACAAGCTAAAGTAGATCTGCTTAGATTACAAACTTCACAGTTTCAACAGTAGAGAAAGCGTGTTCTAAGAGAATTCCAATCCAGGTTAACGGAGGCATCCCAAGACATCTCTCATCACTGGATTTGATATTTTAACTCCATACTCCTCTGTAGCATAAACAATGTCCCCTCATAAAAGCATCTTGATTCAACATGCATCCCAGCCAAGGAGGAATTTGATCTAAAAATACTTGTACAAAACATCTGGATATGGTTTCTAGACAATCAAGAGTGCTCCTCGTATAGGTATAGACTAGCTCAGGAGCAAATGCAAACAAACCCAGGACAAAGAGAGCAAACTAGCATTTCTGAGTGACTCCTAGGCCCGTCTCCTTTGAAAATTCTGGGCTAGAATTAGCAAACTTCCCAACTGAGAAAAAAGATAACTGCACCCAATAAGATGTAGCTGAAATAATGTAAAATGTCATTCAAATATACTATAGTCAAATGTATTGCTGAAGATCTGTAAGGGTCTGGCAACATTAACCCTAAATTCTCAACTATATTCAGCCTAAGACAAAATCAATTGTTCATAGACAGAGAATCACTTAAGACAGATACGAGCCATTAGCTCCCTAATCTGTAGATATATTTTATTACACTGACCCTTACACTCCGCTGTCTAATTAACAAAAGCTTTACAGAGTCGCACCTATATGGAAAGAAGTCATAAAGATTCCCTGCAAAATGAAAATCTCAAACACAACAAGCTACAGGCCAAATCTGGTAATATGCCTCTTTGTCAGAACCATAGAAAATTGGTTCTTAAGCAGCTTCTCAGTTTTCTCCATGACATTTCTCTCCTCAAACACAGGCTTTATCCAGTGACACTATTGATACATTACTCCTGTAACTGAGCACACTGAATTTACAAGTGATGGGTATTGGCATGTTGCTCTTTTTGTACTTTTCTAAGGCATCTAATAGTAATCATTCTCTCCATATTCCCAGGCAGTCACAAATGGGATTGGAACAACCATGCATTAAATGGCTTCTCTAGGCAGCACAATGAAACACCTTAGAGATTAGTACATGTCCCCCTACTGTTCTCCATGCTACTCAATGTTGTATCAAGACACTGCGCTAATACCTGCTCCAGCGTGCTGATAACTTGACCTATATACACCTCTAAATGAAGTCCAACATAAACAAGGCAGTTTCAGTCAGAATCCAGTACATCACACTCAGGTTTCCTACTAACTACATCAAACAAAATTAGTTCTAGTCAGTGAATGTGCATTGCAAATACTAACCAGAGCTATCCTGCTACCAAAGCTTTTTTATGATGCTATACAATACACATAAACAGGTTGTCAATTTGGAAAAAGTTTGCAACAGCTTATAAATAAGGCTACAGGGTTTGAAACCCATCTAGCTAATCTCTCTGCATCCATGAAAAAATGGACTAAGAATAAGCTAAAATCTGTACACCTACTGTTTGGCCTTGTGCTACTACGAGGTGCGGGGTGGTAATTAAAGAACATCTGGGTAAGTGTACTTACCCTAACAGCAGGTGCTCAAATAATTTTTCTGAAAACATAAAATTGGGGTTATAAATTTCTGCAACCAAATCAGACTGAAGGATCATCAATACGCATTCCTTAAAAAAAAAAAAAAAAAAAAAAAAAACACACACACAGACCCACACCCACAGACAAAAGAATGATCTAAAATTTCTACACCTGCTATTTGCCCTTCTGTTACTATAAAGAACAAGGCAGGCACTAAGCCATGAGTGTGAGTAAACTCAGCATAACAGTAAATGTTCAACTATAAGGAGCCCTGCTGCAGTACCATTAGTGCGAGTACACTCAGCATAACAGTAAATGTTCAACTATAAGGGGCCCTGCTGCCCATCCCATTGTCAGTACACTCAGCATAACAGTAAATGTTCAACTATAAGGGGCCCTGCTACGGTACCATTAGTGTGAGTATAGTCAGCATAACAGTAAATACTCAACTGTAAGGAGCCTTGCTGCAGTACCATTAGTGTGAGTATACTCAGTATTAACAGTAAATGTTTAAACTACAAGGAGCCATGCTGCAGTACCATTACTGTGAGTACACTCAGCATAACAGTAAATGTTCAACTAAAAGAAGCCCTGCTGCAGTACCATTAGTGTGAGTACACTCAGTATAACAGTAAATGCTCAACTGTAAGGAGCCATGCTACAGTACCATTAGTGTGAGTACACTCAATATAACAGTAAATGTTCAACTATAAGGGGCCCTGCTGCAGTACCATTAGTGTAAGTAAACTCAGCATAACAGTAAATGTTCAACTGTAAGGAGCCCTGCTGCAGTACTATTAGTGTGAGTATACTCAGCATAACAGTAAATGCTCAACTATAAGGAGACCTCCTACAGCACCATACATAAGGTTTGGGAATTAGCCATAGAAGGATGTTTGTTCATTCAGCCTAGCTTACAGAGCTTTGGGCTTCTCCAGAGTGGAACAGACCCCATTCCATGCTGAGAACATCAGTAGCATTTTCAGTAGACAAAGAAAGAGTTGTCCACATTATTCTCAGTTTATTTTGTGTGAAAAAGTATGATACTGACAAGTCTGTATGTCCAGCCTAGCAATTAGGGGACAGACCTATTCTAGTTAAGGTACAAAAGCCTTCCTCAAAGAGGTGAAACCATGGAAACTTTAGGAGGATGCCTCTACCCACAATCATTGCTTTCAGACCTTTGGGGATGGTGGGAAGGGACCTATACCACAGCAGTGATCCCTGTAATATATCTACTGATATAGCAAATTACTCATGTAACTATACTAACTGCTTCATAAAGATCACAGCTGCAGTACCATTTGCAATGTTTGGGGAAAGTACTACACTCGGGATAAAACAACCTCATTGTGATGTACCAGTCTGGAGAAACAGAACTGATGGCAACTAAGCAGGACAAGGATAGTCGAGTGCTTTTCAAAAGCAGCAAGAAAACTCCTGTTCAAACATACAGCAGCATCAACTTCAAAGATGAATGTGGAACTAGAAAGCATGCAATAGGTGGGATCTATTTAATCAAAAACAACAAGCACTTTCACATAGCTATGCTTTCTGTAGTAATTTAAAAGCAACACCATTTCTAGGGGAATATTTAATAGATAAAATGATGCGACTTCACCATTCACTTAAAAGGTGCATCAGTATCGCACATTCCTTGACTTCAATATAGGTTTTAAACTACACATTTCTTTGAAGTATTCATTAAAATCCAGCTATAGTTTGCATAATCTGTAACATTTACTATATTATTTCCTGTAATGCATTGATTAACAATTTGAAGCACATGAAATTTAAATTCATGTTTTATCCATTTCAGCAATATGTTTTGTTAAAGCATTGCTTGTGCTCCCTTTCTTAATATCACAAACATTCAGTGTCAGTGGTTCAACAGGTAGCTTACTCACCTTTGCTGAAGACTACAGTGCTTTGGGTTCTATTCCCACTCCAGGTGACTAGATTGCTGACATTGTAGTGCAATTTGGGGGGGGGGGGTTGCTGCACACCTGAGTATGCTGTCTTTAAGATAAGACATTAAAACCAAGGTCCCATCTGCTTAAGTTAGTGGTAGCTCAGATGGATATAAAAAGATCCCACAGCATCTATCAAAAGTTCCCTGATCCAGTGGCCACATTTCCCCTAGTAGTATAAATACTGTTTCAGGTCTCCCCTGAAAAGATGTCACTAGCCTAGTAGGACTAGCCAGTTTAAAAACGGCTGGATGGATAAATAAATAAATAGATAGATACTCTCAGACATTTGTTTGTCTTCACTAGATACACCACATTAGATAAAAGTTGTATTTGTAGCATTTCTTGCTTAGTGGATGAACAATGCAGTCATTACTATTAATAGCATTTCCAAAAAGGAAAATTAATTACTACATGCATAATACTTGCATCAGAGCATACTCTTCGACAGGGTGTCCAGTATTTAACATAGAAACCGCTTCAGTTTCCTCTAATTCTTGAACATGAACCCACCTACCAGTAAAGATTTAACTGTGTACAAACTGAAAATGCCTACTGTAGATCTAAATCATAAAATCTCAGGAAGGAAAAAAAAAACTGCCTTGGTCATTCCAGACAGAACTTGAGCAGTAAGTTAATTTGTTCCGACTATTTTGTACTTAAATGTAGATTTTAGAACAAAAGAATGTTTAAAGAGTTTTAAATGTGAGATGCAAAAAAAAAAATCCCCTGGATGGAAGCATAATGCCTGAGCCTCCAGGACATTTTTAGGACTCACAGCTGGCCCCAGCGATATCTGAGCAAGTTGGTTGGGGGTTAGAAGACAAGCTGGTAGAGCTGGCATGACGGTGGTGCACAGGGGCCAAGCTGGTAAAAAGATGGTCCACGCGGGACTAAAAAAAATAAAAGAACCAAATTTGTTATTAAACAGGGGCACTTGTTTAATATAATGAACATGACATTCACAATGTTCTGGATTATTATTACTGTGTGTACAATGGGCTGCTGTAGAAGATTTGTATTCTCTACTTATTAAGTCTGCAATACAATTAGTTTAAAAATAATTTAAACTAATTAAATGATAAGAAGAATATAAACATGATCAGCAGTACAAACAAGGAACCAATGAACTCAGAAGGCCATTTTAAAATGACAGCAACAGTAATCTGAGGAGGGAAAACCAGGCAGACTATTTCATGAGATGAATCAGCAAGTCTGTCAAACTCTTGACCTGGGCTTCTTAATAAAGAAAAATACATTTTTCTCACTAGTCATTAAGCTGGAAGTACTTTTTCTGTTATTTCCTGCTTACTGCACAACAGCTAATTTTACATACTCAATAAAAAGCACTATAGTTTATTCATGTTAAGGACATGCCTTTGCCATGTTTTATAATGGTCTACATCACTATTTCTGACCTTATTTATTTGAGGTTGATGTGTTTTTTTTCCAGTGACAGGTACGGTGACTTTTCAGCAGCTTTCAAACATTACCTACCAACAGCTTTGGAAGATGATTATATAAGGGCAACTACTCTTTTTATGCATGTCATCCGTGATCCCAACAAAAATTATACTGATGACTGGTTATACTCCGATGTATCTAGTAATGAACCCATTTGAAGAGGGGGGGGGCAAAAAGCTCATATGAGAAAGAAAATGTGCAAGTAGAATGGCACTGTTCTTATTCTTTTACTCACACTGCAGTAGGAAGAAACTGCATAACAACTTACATCAGTTCTGAACCTCCATCCAAGTCATACCTACATCACACTCGTGTAGTTACTGGATGACATCCGTACAGGCAAATCTGCTTCCCCATAAATGTCTAGCTGTCAAAGTAACACATTAGCTGATTAAAACAGAACCACTATGCACGCTCGAGACCTAAAATCTTCCATCCCACTATTTGGTCACAGCAGCTTGCAAATTAGTTTTAAGTGCACATATTCTCGGAATGCATACATAGAGATTAAGCTAGTAAAGGTAACCAATTAAAACTATCAGTTTGGTCAGTTCTTCCAAATCAGTAATGAAAATGCACCATTTCTCTTCCTTTTTTTTATAATTTTCAGTTAAAGAATGCCTAGAGATCCCACATTTAAGCAGTCAAGAGTTAACTGGATTACATCCCCAACTTCAGTCACATTTAATGCAGTTTTCAGATGCACTTTATCCACTGAGGGAAAATAAACAGCTCCACTGTAACTTTCAGCTCCAGTCTCAAAATACAATAGTGAGGATTTTAGAGTGGTGGGAGAGGATGTTTCAAACAGCACAATGAATAGGAGCTCTGAACGAGCAGTCATAGAGATGGTCACCAAACAAGGTAAAGTGCATTCATCCACAGGCTTTATTTTCACCATTCAAGTAAGAATAAAGTGTAAAAGTGAGAAAGACACAGAAAGTGAGGTAAATGCCTTAGACTAGAGAGATCCAAAAAGTTTGCCCTGGGGGAGAACTGTGGTGCCTTACAACTCCAATAAGGAGTGGCTGAAGTGCAGAGTAATCAGCACGAGTTAAAAGGAGTTGTGGACACTGGACAGCATACAGTGAAAACAGGAGAAAAGATAAATTACAGTAGATTTTGCATCCCATTGTGATGACAATGCAGCCTCACCTGGAAACAGAGCAAAAAGGACATGAAAAAACACTACATATGGGTGAATTTACAAACCTATATGAGAAAGAGGATACGAATACCACAAATGTACAGGAGCATCCAAACAACAGGTCCACTAACAGCAATTTATTACATTAATTCTAACACATCAGCAAAAATAGCCTTCAAAAGGAAATTACATAAATAGCATCTACATCAAATTTAAATGAATCAGTGACACCTACCCAATTGCATAACAGCAATAAAATCATGAATAAAATATCAAAACAGAACAGTATATATATATATATATATATATATATATATATATATATTTTATTTTTTTAGACAATTAAATATACGTTAAAAACGTCAATGTATTTAAGAATTCCATTTGACTTTATCAATGAGTCCAGACTGGGTCATTGCGTTATATTGTAATATGAAGCAACTTTGCTTTTTCTTTAAAACATGTTAATAATAATAACAACAACAACAACAACAACAACAACATCAGTTCTTTCAAATTGTGGACATTAATAAACTATTCTTGTTTTATTACCATTATATTCTGAATTATGATACTTATAAAAGTGTTATGTTAAAGAAAACTAAATTCTATTTATGTTTCTATGTTAATCTGTCTGAAAACTCTCTCGTGTTTCACCCAAAGTATACTTTATTACGAGGGCATACTACAATACAGACTACATTAGTACAATCACAAAAATTGATATCAAATAATTTTAATCTTCTACTATCAAACATCACAGAGCTAGATTCCACTAAAGGGCAGATACAACAGCCGTGGCTGTGGCCTCTATTATTTGTCCATAAACTGATATTTATTAAATATTATTTATTAAATTATTTGTTGGATGCTGATAGTGGTACCAAAATATCCTCTATACTTACACCTTTTGTACAGAAATTCTATATTTTTGGTAAAACTACTTAACTTATTATCCTACAATACCAAAGGCCAAAAATCAACTTTAGATCTTAATTTATTAAAATAGCACGCCAGCCAGTGGACACGGGTGTAACAGTAGAGACAACTGAATAGTTGCGGGGGGGGGGCAATGCTACCCACAGTATCAGATTTGTAAAATACACTCCCTATAAAAATCAAGATACAGGGACAGAAATTATATGTAAAGCTCAAAGGACGCCTGTTGAAGGTAGGCTATGTTGAAGAATTTACAATGATGACCTATTAAAGGTTAATGCAATCTGGGGAAGCTACGTGTGATGGCAGCAGATGAAAGCCATAGGAAAGCTGGAGTTCCGAGATGTAGTGTACGTGGTACAGAACTGAAAAGTAGGACAAGATGGATACAGACAGGCTTATAGATGAAGTAGGAAGGCAGTGAAGGCGATCACAGAGAAATATTTAAAATAATTTAGTAGTACAGTTCTGAAATCATAGAAAAACAGTTTAATCTTTCTAGTTTCTAGCTATTTCTAAGAAAAAACACAAATCTAAGACAAACTTACATATACAGCATGACAGTGCTGGTGAGCTGGATGGTCAAGACAAAAATGCTTAATGCTCTCTGATTCTCTCTGTTTTTAAAATCACATTACTGGTTCACATTACATCATTCTTCACACTTCCCTGGGTTCCCAGGCTAACAGAAACTACATTTACATTCTTCACCTCTGGGCAGAAACCAGAGCAATAAAGGACATTTATGTATGCAAGTTCTGGCCATTAACTCTGGCCTTAAAACAATAGGCAGGATAGCTCACTCTAGACTTACTGGCTCCGAGTTTTAACATCAAAGGATCACAACATGCTTTACTTGGTCAGTAGAGTGCACTGTTGCATTATTTTCCAGTTCCACATGTTAACACTACTTTTACCATTTAAGACAACAGCCTTTGATTTACTTTAATATTTACAGATGACATAATTATCTCCAAAATGCTATCTGGCAAGGCTGGCAGCCTTCACCCATCTTCACCCAGTTGTCACATATCCCCCCCCCACCTCGGAGAACTCAAGCTAGTTTTTCAAGTGACCCTGGAGAAATGCTGCTTGAAGGAGCTAGGTCTATCAGAGTATACCTTACCCTGTTCCCTGTCTCGAGAGCCCATCTGCATTGGCATTACTAATCCCACTGCAGTGCTGCACGGACATATCATATGCTTGCACCCCAGACTCCATCTTAGCAACTTGGCATTTTGCTGGCTGGCTCTGTTTAGCCATGTCGGGGGGTTGTCATCTGTCATAACAGTGAATTTCCTTCCATACAGATAAGGTTGAAGTTTCTGCAATGCCCACACTATGGCTAGACATTCCTTTTCTACAGCTGCATAGCATTCCTCCCTGGGTTGGAGCCTACGACTGAGATAAACCACTGGGTGCTCTTCCCCCTCTGAAGAAATCTGGCTAAGTACAGCCTCCACCTCATGGTTCGAAGCATCCACCTGCACAACAAATTATTTGCTGTAATCTGGACTGGCTAACACATTTGGTCCTCCCAAAGCTTCTTTAAGTATCTGGAATGCCTGATCACATGCTGGGGTCCACACTACCTTATCTGGCCTGTTCTTCCTTGTCAGGTCTGTGAGGGGAGCAGCTATGGTACTATAACTGGGGACAAACTTTCTGTAGTACCCTGCTGTCCCTAAAACTGCCCCCACCTGCTTTTTAGTAACAGGTGCAGGCCATGCCTGAATGGCTTCCACTTAGGCAGGTTCTGGCCTTATCTTACCACTCCCCACTCTTATGTCCGAGGTAGGAGACCTCTGCCATACCCACCTGACATTTGCTCGGCTTAATGGTCAATCCTGCCCTCTGTAGTCTGCCCAGCACCTCCCTGACATGCTGAAGGTGCTCTGGCCAGGAACGGCTGTAGATGGCAATATCATCTAGGTAAGCAAGGGCAAACCTTCCTGCTCCTGCTAGGATATGATCTACCAGCCTCTGGAAAGTCGCTGGGGCAATCTTCATCCCAAAGTGCATCTTTATGAACTCCTACAAGCCAAAAGGAGTCACAAAAGGCTGACTTCTCTCTAGCACTGGGAGTCAAGGGCACCTGCCAGTAACCCTTGGTAAGATCAATGGTTGTAAAATACTTAGCCACACCCAGCTGATCTGGGGCCTCATCTGTCCTAGGCATGGGGTAAGCATCCGACTCTGTGTGACTATTTAATTTCCTGAAGTCCACACAGAACCTGGTGCTGCCATCTTTCTTTGGCACCAGCACCACTGGGGAGGCCAAAGGACTGTTGGACTCTTGAACCATGCCTAGTTCCAACATCTCCTGTATGTCCTCACTCAGAATCTGTTTGACTCGCTCAGGCACTCTATAAGGGGTTTGCCTAATAGGCCTTTGGGGTCCTGTGTCCACCTGATGCACCCTGGCTACCCAGTAAACAGGTCCCCAAATTCCTGCAACACTGCTCAGATTTCTCGAACCTGGGTAGGAGATAGCTGCTGGGACATTGCTACCCCTTCCACTGAGGTGTCAGCCCAAGCCAAGAGCCTCCCTATCATGCTAAGGTTTCAGCATGTTAACACGGTACAATTTGTGTCCCTGCCGTCTGCCTAGCAGTTCCACAATGTAGTTAACATCACTTACCTTTCTTACCACCTTGTAGGGTCCCTCCCAAGCTGCTTGCAGTTTGTTGCGTCTGACAGGAATGAGAACCATTACCTGCTGCCCCACAGCATACTCTCTAGCTCGAGCATTCCTAGCATGCCACACCTTTTTCTGTTGTTGGGCATCTGCCAGGTTCTCCTGGGCCAAGCCCATGAGTTCCCTGAGCCTTGTCCTGAGGTTTAGGACATATGCCAAACAGACCCCT
This sequence comes from Protopterus annectens, assembly GCF_019279795.1. Classification (NCBI taxonomy): domain Eukaryota; kingdom Metazoa; phylum Chordata; order Ceratodontiformes; family Protopteridae; genus Protopterus; species Protopterus annectens. Next base: position 774,488,258 of record NC_056747.1, on the reverse strand, counting down.
TGTGAGACTCCCACTCACCTTCCCTCTCATCTCGAATTACATCTAGAGGTCCCCTCACCCTATGCCCATACAGCAACTCAAAGGGTGAAACACCTGTGGATTCCTGGAGAACTTCTCTGTAAGCAAACAGAAGGGGAAAATATTCTTCCACTCCCCCTTAAACTGATCTGCAAATGCCCATAGCATGGACTTGATTGTAGAGTTTAACCTCTCAACAAGACCATTAGTCTGGGGATGATAGGGGTGGTATTCATGTACTTCACCTCACAGGACTTCCCACAGACAAGCCTGCAGGTCTGACATGAAATTGGCACCTCTGTCAGTCAGTATTTCTTTTGGGAAACCTACCCTGCTGAAAATCTCTGAAAGTATTTGCCACCTTCTCTGCCTCAATGGAGGACAAAGCCACAGTCTCAGGGTATCATGTAGCATAATCCACTACCACTAGGATATACTTTTTCCCTGTGGAACTTGGGGTACTCAGAGGACCCACAATATCCATAGCTACTCTCTGAAATGGCTCCTCAATCACAGGCAAAGGCATCAAAGGAGCTCTCACCTTGTCTCCTGCCTTGCCTACCTTTTGGCACTGCTCACAGGTCCTGCAGTATCCTGTTACATCTCTGGAGATTCCAGGCCAATAGAAGTTCTGCATAATATGCCTCTTTGTACATTTTATGCCCATATGAACTGCAAAGGGAATATCATGGGCTATGGCTAGAAGCGCCAGACGGTAGGCTCTAGGCACTACCAACTGCTGTACTCTCTCTCACTTTCTAGCCCTCCCTCAGAGGTCCACTCTCTGTATAGTAACCCTTTGTTCCAGGATAGATTACCATTTCCTTGAGAATCAGGTGCCTCCCCAGCTAACTGCCTCAGACCTTGCAATGTAGGGTCTGAGAGCTGAGCCTGTTCTCAACTCTCTCCTTGTAACCCTTTCCAGCTCCCTTACCACAATAAGTCTAGCATCCTCTGACAGTGGTGCCTCACTGTCAGCCTGGGTACTACTACTCACCTCTACCTTTGCAGTCATTCTGTCCAAAGGACCATCTGTACCCCCAAGCAGCTGTGGCTCACCTTCAGTCTCACTGCTACAGGGTAGCTCCCTCCCGGAAGTAACCACCTCACCAGTCCTGGCTGCAAGTATGTAGTCTGGGTCTCCCCAGGCTACCAGACTTACCTGCTCGTCTCCAAGCCTGACTGTGTGTAACTGCACAAGCACAGGGTACTGCACTATCAAAATCATTCCCTGTCAGGACATCTGCAGGTATATCCTCAAACACACCTACTTGCTGGTTTCCTTTTCCACCCTCCCAGTCCAGGTGAACCTTAGCCAAAGGTATTTGGAATGGGATCCCTCCTAAAGCCCTGACTGAAGTAGGCTATCCAGGCAAGTAGTGCTCCTCTGTAACCACTGCAGGATTTACAATGGTTATATCAGAGGCGTTTTTTCACTTGGCAATGGCCTCTTTTCCATTCACTACAATAGGATATAACCTGTTGTGGTAGTTTGGTACCCTTGTTGTCCCAATACAACCTACTATTGGCATTCTGTCTTTCCCACTTACTGGCTCCCTCAACTTTTGTTCCCCACCTTGCCTCCATGGACACCTGTATGCCACATGGCCCCACTGGTTGCATTCAAAACATTTAACTCTATCTCCTGGATGTGTACCTGGACTAGTGGCTTCCCCTGCTACCGGCAGATTCTGTTGGGGCAGTCTGGGCTGCCCACCATGGGTTCCTTTAGACCCATGAGCAGTACTGTGGGTCTCTTTCCTGTGCAGGGCTGCCCTGCTTGCCAGGTACAGGACTCCCCTCTTCCCCAACTCATCTGAAGTAGCACACTGTCTACCAGCTAACCAGATCCTCATGTCCTCAGGCAAAGTGCTAAGGGCTGGTTCCCTCACCAAAAGGTCTGCCAGCACTTCAAAAGTGGTGACCCGACATCCACCTATGGAAATAAGTGCTCAGTTCAGCTACATACTCACACACACTTTCATCTGCCTTGTGTCTATGCTCACGAAACTTTTTCTTATACATTTCAGCTGTTAGCTTAAACAATTCTAACAAGTCATTTTTAACAGCAGTATAATCAAAACATGCAACATCAGACATTTTTGAAAAAACAGTTACAGCTTTACCATGGAGTAAGGGATCAGGAACCATACCCAGAACCTTTGGTCAACACTATACTGTTTGCATACCCTCTCAAACATATGAATGAAACTATCAAAATTATCCCCCTCTTTAAACTGCAGAAGAAATTTACTGACCTTTTGTGCTTCTGGGGTCCAGTTACTCCCTTTCCCATAACCTCCATGACTGGCGAAGAGCAAGCATTTCCCTCTCATGCTTCCTCTGCTGCTCCTTTTCCATGGCTTCCAGGCATAGCAGTTTCTCATTCTCCTCAGCCTGTAGACTCCTCAGAGTCTCAGCTGCTTCCACCTCCAAACGCCTGGACTCTAACTCAAAAATCCATCTGGAGCTAGAGAGACTTAAGTCCACTGCAGAAAGGTTGCGCTGTCAATTCTCCGAGGGTATTACATCTCCACTGTCAGTCTGACTGTCCCCCTAGTCGCTGTTTTCTGAGGCAGCTGTAACCAAGGCTGCAATCAGGTATGCCTTAGTCAAGTTTCCATGCACCAGTCCCCTAGCCTGGCACATCTCAACCAGCTGAATCCTTGTCAGCTGTCCAATATCCTCTGCTGACATGCTGCCTGCTCACCCTAACTGACTAAGCCAACAAAAGAAATAAAACAATTGTGATCTGAACTCTTGAGTATTCACTGCGTGGCTGATTTAGAGTAGAAAACACCTTCAAAGCTCTTGTACCCAAGCTACACCACTACAAGCCAATTAGTATTTGCAACCAATTAATATGTGATGTGGATATCTCGCCACTCCCAAACAATTAATATGCGACACCCGTGCTCTGGCCCAGCAATCAAGGAGCCTCAATCCTCACCACTAACACCAGTGAGGGGTGTCTCATATAGGAGGAAAGGATAACAAATACACACAGTAAAGTGCAATTTCCCTTAACAGCAACACAGAGAGCACAGTCAGTCTGGGGCTGGTCGCTCCCTCACTCTCTAGGTCCCCAGTAAGACTCCCCACTGGCACAGCTAAAGGGTCCAGATCTCAGCCTAGTGGGCAAGCTAAAACCTTTATCACCCTCTCTGTCAAACCAGTGCTTCATGTCCTGACACACACACACACACACACACACACACACACACTTTGAGAACAGTTTATACAACCACACAGACACTCCTGGGAAAGGCTGGCGCAGGTTTTCCAGCTGTGCCCCTTTTCCCCAGACTATAAGGTAGTACCAGCTGCCACCACCCACTAATATTTATCAGCTACTCAAAGTCCCTTAAAAGAGTGTCCAGTTATTACTGTGCAATGTTATTATCCAATTGGTAGTACAGCCCAGGGCTAAAGCTATTTGAGTGGCTTTGTACAATTTTACCAAAGGCATGCAAGTACTCTAAAGAGCTTAAACTACATCTACAAAAACAGCCACCATTGAAAGGGTTTAAAAATATTTAATAACAAATAGTTAAAACACAAGACAATACTTTTTACTACACCGTGCTAGTCAAGAGTTAAGAGATCACAGAGAAACACTTAAAATAATTCAGTTGTACAGTTCTGACATCACAGAAAAACACAGTCTAATCTTTCTAGTTTCTAGCTATTTCTAAGAGAAAACACAAATCTAAGATAAACTTACATATACAGCAAAATAGTGCTGGTGAGTTGGATGGTCAAGACAAACATGCATAATGCTCTCTGATTCTCTCTGTTTTTAAAGGGTCTATATTAGTTCATCAACAGCTTAGGTTGTCGAATCTGTAATGAGTGACACCTAAGCGAACTTGAAAAATCTCGGTCATTTCAGCGAATTCTTTCCTCGGGAAAGAAGTCGCTTGGCCGTTATCGGGGATTTGCCCTTTTGGCAATGTGGAGCGATCTCGGAGTTGGTATAGGTTAGGGGGGGGTTGGGAGCAAAGCCCCCCACTTTATTTAGGTTGAAAAGTTCATTTTGTTCGTGGACGGCCTGCTGAATTCTTTCCCGAGGAAAGAATTTGCTTAAATGGCCGTTCGCGATTTTGCAAGTTTGACACTTAGGTGTCGATCATTACAGATTCGACAACCTAAGCTGTCAAACTAATATAGACCCGTTTTTAAAATCGCATTCCTGGTTCACATTACATCATTCAGAAACTACATTTACATGATTCACCTCTGGGCAGAAACCAGAGCAATAAAAGGGCATTAATGCATGCAAATTCTGGCCTTAAAACAATAGGCAGGATGCCTCACTCCAGACTTTCTGGCTCCGAATTTTAACATCAAAGGGTCACAACATGCTTTACTTGGTCAGCAGAGTGCACTGTTGTTACATTATTTTCCACTTTCACATGTAACACTATTTTCACCATTTAAGATAACAGCCTGTGGTTTACATTATTTACAGATGACAGAATTATCTCCAAAAAATCTATCTGGCTAGGCTGGCAGCCTTCACCCAATCTTCACAGTTGTGCATATTTTCATGGTGTAAACATACAAGGGAAAGAATCAGAAAATAACTGGAGAAGAAAAGATATCCGCATATGCCAGAATACATAAATCTACTCATAATTAAGAGACATAGTCCAAAGGTACATTTGTTATTTCCAGTACACAAGAAATTAAGGGATGTTAAAAGAACAGCAGAGAAAGACGATGCACCTCCCCAGGGGGTAGATGAAACTGAAGTAATATCTGTGCATTGCGGGGCTATGATCAAATGTGACTGGTTGGAAGCCTGTACATTGCTATGAAATGCTGTGCAATGCTCCGAAACTACATGAAACCTGATCTGCATAAAACTGATATACAGCTGGTACTGACAGAGAGAGGAATCATATAAAGGGTACACAAGAAGGTAAAAATAACTGTAGTTATGTGTTCGCTGACAACCAGATGCCAGATAGAAGGACAATGTGCAACAAGTCTACAAGCAACCTATGGACACAGTTCAAAGGTACGTCCATTATTTATGTTACTCAAACAGTTGAAGGACAGTGGAAGAATATAGATCCTTTCTCATTCCAGGGGCTAGGCAAAGGTAAGCTAATATATCTAACTTCACACCGATGAGAGTCTGATTAAACATGATCAAGGTGGAATAATTACATGGAACCAGAGATGTGACAAAACAGATGGATCAAATGGCATTGTCAGATATGTGCTTATACAAGGAACATATAGAAAATTAAAACTGACATTAAATGCTTTGCAGTTAATCTGATCAGAGTTAGAGACTGGAAAGGCTTATAACAATACAAATTATATGATAAATCCATTTCTAGGAGTGAGGTATGTTGATGTATCAAGTGGTAAATGAAGTGATGATGACTCTGGAGTATTTTGTTGCTCAAACAGTGATAATTTTATTACTTTTATATGTATTTGTTTACTGAGAAAGTCCTAATGGGTAGTGATCCATTTTTACCAGAAGACTGGGGAGAAAAGCTCCAAAAGACTGCATATATTTACATACAATGAGGTACAATTTTTCAGACGGCAATAAGACAAAGACACAGTAATACGATTTACATACAGCATAACAGTAGAGTACAAGTACACATCTAGGGTAAGCAGCACAGCTGCATATGTACTGAAAAGTAAAAAAGTGCAGAAACTTTTCAGTTGAAGTGCATTTGCTAATTTGCATGGTTGGAACTAAAGTTTACTATAATTGCAAGGAGAATGCCTGGAAGAATATATAGATGAGAGAGCAGAAGGCAAGTTGACTGACAACGGAAGAGATAGGAGAAAAATGGGAAAGAAGAGGTAAAAGGTAAAGGCAGTGTGTTGAGGGTGTGGGTGGGGCAATCCAGGTGAGGTGCATGAACATAGACCATTACGGTTTACATTTTGAGATGAGATCTGAAAATGGGAAGTTTCTGTATTTGTCTAATTTTGAAAGGGATAGAGGTTGAGTTTTCAGACAGAGTATTGAGAGTTGCTGGCATAATTATTGGATTTGGTTGTAAGTTAGAGGGATTTTTTGCCTGGATCTTTGTTCTATGGTACAGAAGTAGTATTGCATGGTGTTTTTCTTGGGTGTAAATAGGCTTGTGAGCAGAGACTAACTGCGAATATGACAAGTAGTAGGGTAGTTCTAGCCATTGTAATTCTTTTAGAGCTTGACAGCAGTGAGATTTGAGTGATGAGCTTGTGGCAAACTTGGCAATTTTGTTGTAACAAGTTTGAAGTTTGTAGTTACCTGTTTCATTCAAGTTGGTGAGAATTGGTGATGCATACGAGGAGGCCTGGAAGTAGGTATGTTCTGGCTATGGAATGTCAAGTGGAATCACAGAGGGGAGGTTTGGCTCTGTAAAGGCAGCCTAGTCGAACATTATTTTTTTAATTGACTGCAGAAGGTGTTGGTCAAATTTTAGTTTATCGTTGAATGGAAAGTACAGCTGTGTAATATCTTACCAGAACGGTAGATGTCCATCTCCTGTTGCAGTATTCCTTACAATAGTGATTCCCTGCCAAGGGCGGCCTGACATCTGGCCAGTATACCAAAACCTTTAGGTTGCTTTAAGGCATGCCATATATCACACGTATGCTCCTTGCATAGCATAGGGCATAAAGGTGACATCAAGACATACCATCCTCAGAACTGACAGCCCCAGTAGAAATGCTAGTTCTAGGATTAGAGATATGCCAGGCACCTCCAGAAGGGAAAAGAACAAGGTGGAGGAGGATGGAAAGGAAAACTGCAACAGTGAAGAGAAGGATATCTACTGTTATGGTAAGATTTTACACAACAGTACTACGTCCTTCCATTTCACTGTTGCAGTATTCCTTACAATAGGGAGAGTGCAAAAGCTCATGAAGAAAAGGAGGAGAAAGGACCAGCACAGCCCTCTGGGAACCCAGGAAGGATGGCCACCTCTAGCCCTGGATATCACTTCTAACTTATACTGCTTGGTAAAAGCATGCACAGAAGTCCAGGTAGCTGCTTCAAGAAGACAGTTAGTATCTAAACCCTTGAAAAGGACACCAGAAGAAGCCACAGCCCTATTAGAATGAGCCTTAATCAAAGAAGGAAAGCTCTTGCCATGAAAAGAATAGCAAAAAGAAATGACTTTAGATATCCAAAAAGAAACTGTTTGCTTGGAACCAGCCAATGCCAAAGATCTAGGATGAAAGGAAACAAAAAGCTGATCAGATTTGTGAAAAGCTTTGTTCTTACCCAAATAAAATCTGAACTGTCTATGCACATCCAAACTGCAAAACCTTCTCACTAGCAGACTGCAGATAAGGGAAAAAGTGGGCAAATGAATAGATTAAGAGACAACTCCTGTCCTTATGGAAAACCAAAAAAGGAGGAACTGCCATAAGAGCCTGAAGCTCAGACACCTGTTTGGCAGATGTAAGGATTAACAAAAGAACAGCCTTCCAAGAACAATGCTGCAAGGAAGCTGAAGCCACAGGCTCAAATGGAGTCTGAGTCAATCTCTCCAAAACAAAATTAAAGTCCTAGGAAGGAGGGACAGGCTTCCTGGGAGGTCTCATATGAAAGATGCCTTTAAGAAATTTTTTAGCCTCAAATCTTTAGGCTAAAGGGGTGTTAGAGGCAGACAAGAAGAAACAGCTGACAAGTGGGCTTTAACAGAAGAATAAGCCAACCTAGCACCAAGCAATTCACAGAGGTAAAAAAACAAAACAAAGGAACATCCACAGAAAGTGGATCCAGGTTACGTAAAAGACACCAAAGAGAAAACCTCTTCAATTTGATTAAGTAGGATTTCCTAGTAGTGGGTTTCTTAGCCTCCTGCAAGTCTCTAAGCACATCCTCAGAAAATAGGGTTTTAATTCCATATAGACACCTATGGACAGGTGGGAATGGATGAGAGATCCCTTGTCTTGTGTGAGTCGGTCCACCCTGTGAGGTAACTTGTGATGATTGCCCTTAGCTAAATGCAGAAGAGGGAACCAATGCTGTCTGGGCCAAAAGGGAGTCACCAGCAAGATTTTGGGAGCATCCTGTTTTATCTTGAACAGGACTTTCAGAATGAGAGGAAGGGGAGGGAAGACAAAGAAACATCCCCTTCCAAGAAAAAGAGAGGGCGCCCACCTTCCAGACCAGAGGACATGGGGGTCTGAACAAAAAAAAAGGAAGTTGTCTGTTCAGAGGGGAGGCAAACAGATCTACTTGAGGAGTACCACACTAGTGGACAATGGCCAGAAACAACATCCTTGTGAAGCGTACACTTTTGTGGGATTGTGATACGGACATGCTCAGAGAGTCTGCCACAATGTTCTGACCTGAGGGAATGTAAACTGCCTGAAGCATCACTTGATACGGATAGCTAGCTCCCACACCTACCTGCTAACCTGCACAGGAGATAAGATCTTGGCAGAAAAAAAGACAAAAAATCCACCCAAGGATGGCCAATCAACGAAATCCACAAGTATTCCAATTAAAATGTGGTCCTTTAATACGAATAAAACTTCAACTTGAAAATAAAATGAAAAATGAAATAGCTCAAAGCTGTCCCTTGAAGATATCCGATAAGCGCTTTTGACTGTTGTCTTTCTCATATCGTCTCTATAAGAGCTTGTCCCTTTTGCTTGTTGACATACCACATAACTGTGGTATTGTCTGTCAGTACCTTGAGGGGCCCTGGAATGAAAAGACAGACAGTGAAATGCATGAGGAGCCAACAGAAGAGCTCTCATCTCTTGGACCTTGATGTGGTCTTTCCTTACTTGAAGCGACCAGAGGCCCTGCAATTTTAGAGAGCCAAAGGAAGCCCCCCCCCATCTTTGAACAGTTCCCGAGATGGGAGCAGAGGTTTAAAAGGGAGCCCTGGATTGAGGGACAACAGTCAAATCCACCACTGAATTTCTAGTTTGAGGCATGGAAGAAGAGGAACTATGAACTCTAGAGGATAAGAATGCTGAAGCCAAACTGATTTTAGAAACCACTAAAGCTTTGTCATGTGGAGTTTGGCTAGAGGGAGCACAGGAATGGTGAAGGTCATGAAACCCAGAACTCAGAAATTCCCTGACTGCAAATGAGGCCAGAAAAAGAAGAGTGTGAAAGAAGGCAATCAGAGTCAAGGCCTTGGGAGGAGGCAAGGATGCCATCATTGGAAAAGTCTGTATCTTGCGTCCCAGAAACACATGATCCTGTGAAGGAGTCAGGTGAGACTTTTGGAAATTTATAAGGAACCCCAGGCTTTGCAGGAGAGAAATGGCAAAATGAAGATGCAGTAGAATCTCTGAAGATGATGCCTGAAAAAGTAGGTCTAAGTAGGGAAATACTTGAATTCCCTTTAACTGGCAAAAAGCAATCAAAGGAGCAAGGCATCTGGAGAATGCATTTGGGGCACTATAAATGCCAAAGGGCAAAGCAGAGAACTAAAAATGCCAAGAAAAAACAGAGAAACAAAAACTTCTGGAAAAGGGGATGAATAAGAATATGAAGATAAGTATCCTTGAGGTCCAGAGAAACTAGAAAAGCCTGAGGAAGCAGCAGAGGTAACAAAGTCTGAAGGGATAACATCCGAAAGGAAGTGGCCTTCAGAAAGGTGTTTAGCTGACAATCCAAAATGGGTCTCCAAGTGCCCTCTTTCCTGAGGACCAAGAGCATTCTGGAATAAACCACTTCCCCGTTTGAGAAACTGGAACTTCCTGAATAGTTCCTCTAATGAAGAGACCCTGAAGCACCAACAGAACAAGGGCTAAGGGTTCCTGATGGTGTTGAGGAATGCCCATGAAAGGGGGACGAGATTACCATACCATGAAATACCCCTGGTGAATGATGGAAAGAATCCAGGAATCTTCAGTAAGCATTAGCTAGGAAGAGACAGGGAAAAATGTACAGAAAGAGGAATGTGGCTATGAAGTATAAGACAGTCAGACAGTACCTGGTTCATCAGAAAAAGGAAATTTCTGAGTTACTGGAGTCTGGGTAGCCTTAAAAGAGGGAGCTCTTCTACCACCCTTCCTACCTTTGGGGGAAGGGCAAGACTGCCTACGAACAAAGGCCGGCTTATTAGGATAATTCCTTTGAAATTTAGGTACAGATGAAACAAATATATGTTTTAAATCTTGTAAAGCTTTACCCTTTTCATATAAGGACTTGAAAAAGTCAGCAGCAGCAGCACCAAACAAATGCTTATTACCCAGAGGGGCATCCATCAACTTAGCATTATGTCATCAGGCAAAGGTTGAGGCCAAAGCTAGGAAGAGCACTTTAGCACAGAACCAAAAGCAGCAGCCCTACAGGAGGCATCTTATGCATCATAACTGCATTTAACAGAGTGGCGAGCCACCTAAGAAGTCTCTAACAAGCAGACAGCAAAAGTCCTCCCCTCAGAGTCAGTAAGGTCAGAAATAATCTGACAAGCCTGAGACAGAAGACCCAAAATATATTTCGCCATATGGGTATGACAATCGACAGCACTAAAAGCAAAAATAGCTCGGGTATAGTTGAACTGTCTTTATCAGAAGAAAGCAACTTTGTAGAAGGCAGTAACTTAGATGGCTTGTCCAATACCACAGAGGGTCAGCTGATGGGCACTTATAAAAGAACTTGCAATCAACAGGCACATTATAAAACCCATCAGGTTTTTGGAAGCAGGGAGCTGAGAATCAGGAGCCTGAGATGTAGTAGAAAAGGAATCCAACAAGGCAGCCAGAACATCAGGAACAGCAGGAGGTCTAGCAAAGTCCATTTGCAATAGCTTGTAGTACCTCTTCTGAACTTCAGACACCTGGGTACAGTCCCATTTTAAAAAAGTACAGCATTCTGTAAATTGTGTTCCCAGAGGAAATCTTAAAAGGAGAGTCAGGACTAGTGGACTCGTCTTCCTCATAACCATTGTCTAAGGGAGAAGCAATCTTGGAAGAATAAGCAAGGGATTCCTCTTCCAAATCCTCCTCCTCAGAGGATTTTCTCTAGGCCTCTTAAGAAGAGTAGAAGACCAAAGGGGAGGTGGGATGGAAAAGAAACTCCTTAAGGAGGCTTCAGAGCCATGATGGCACTAAACAAATCTTGAGTGAAGTTTTGAATTCACTCTGAAGGTCCATATGAGCAGGAGAAACATCTTTAGTTTTTTGTTTATTCTTTAAAGGGATGTCAGCCTTGTAAAACCTAGAAAGCTTAGAACATTCCATAGTTTTAGTTGGTACCTCCTCCCTAACCAAAATCTGAGGAACATCTCTAGGCCCTTCAGTAATAATCAACCACGGTTTCCTCTGAACATCCGAAGCAGATGTCTGCAATGCCTCCAGGGATATGAGTGAAGCCAGATCCATGCTGGTCTCCAAAGCTGTCCAACTAGGAGCTAGGCAATCTTCCAGTTTTTCACTAGATTCGAGCAAGACGGCCTACCATAACTAGCACAGCCGAAGAATCAGACCTAGCTTTCTTGGTCTTCTTTGCGAATGGCTGACCCATGGAGTGGGATGTTTCTTCCACAGCATCTTTTGCCAAAAGCGTAATATGTTGACTTTCTAAATAAATGGCTATGGAGGAAAGCAGACTATGCAGGGTCTATGGAATGAAAATCTGGTAAATAGTATAGGACGTATGGTTGTGGGAAGCACCCAGACAAAAATAAACACTATTCATTATGGTCTTTTTGGGGAATCCGTCTCCTGCACTGGCACTTACCCTTCCTGGATGACATGAACCTCACAAGCAATAAAAACAAAGGAAAAATGATAAGAACAAAACCCCAATGAGTTACTTATCTGAAAATGGCTTGGTGAACCTGCAAATAAAGCAAGCGTTCAGACAGACAAATGAAGATGGTGTTTGGTCTGGCAGCAAAGAAGTTCTGAGGATGGTACATCTGGACATCACCTTTATGCCATACGCCATACACAGGGAGCATACATGTGAAGTACAGTATACTCTTAGCAACCTAAAGGCTTTGGTATACTGGCCAGATGCAGGGGATCTGTATTGTATGGAATACTGCAACAGTGAAATAGGTTCATAGGTTCATACTAGGCTATCTACCCTAGGGCATTTATAAGCCTAGCTTGGCTTTCGCCACCCATTTTAAATTAATTTTGCTATGCCCTTTTTCGAGGTTAGTATACTGTGCCTCTGTCTAACAGTGACACAGAAGTGATACCCGGGGTAAACCTACGATCTCCCATCCACTCATCAAGATTCCTCTTCAAGAAAGTCAATGAGGGACTCTGCCTAACCTGGACTGGGATTTTATTCCAGAGTGAAGGGAGCCTCTGGGTTATGAATCTGTCCCTCCAGCATGTCCTATTTATTTCAGTGCTGAGGTTCAAGTCTCTCGAGCGCGTAGCTCGATGGGATTTGGATTTTCTGAGGTGCAGCATGTCCATTAATTCCGGGTTGGACATGGCTTTATACGTCAGGCACAGATCGCCTCTGAGCAGGCGGTATGCCACTGAGTAGAGCTGGAGTTTCTTTAACCGGGCAGCATATGGCAACTGTTTGAGCCCTTTGATCCTCTTGGTGAGGTACTTTTGGGGTCTTTCCAGTTGCTGCAGGTGTCTGGTAAGGTATATCCCAAAAGGGGCATTGTACTCAATTATGGGCCTGATGAGGGATGAGTAAAGCGGCACAATGACCTCCCCTGATCTAGATGTGAATCCCTTCATGATTAGGTGGGCTATATAAAATGTTTTTCTAACCACTGTGGCCATGTGGTTGTCAAATGAGAGATTGCTATCAACTTGGGTCCCCAGGTCCCCAATTACTTCTTCTGTACTTAATGGATTACCACCTATGTGGTCATTTCTGGGCACTTTGTTTTTGCCAAAGGGGATGACTATACACTTTTTGGCGTTTAGCTTGAGGCCATGGCTCTGGCACCAGTTGTCTGTTTCTATGAGGCCCTTTTGGAGGATGCTTGTGTCGACTGGAGAGTCGATTATGGCACCCAGTTTGCAGTCATCTGCGAACTTGGTCAGCCACAGTCCTTCCGTGTTGGCCTGTACCTCCGAGAAATATATACCGAACAAGAGAGGTCCCAGGACTGAGCCTTGTGGGACGCCACTTGTAACTGGTTTGGAGTCTGACATGGCTCCAGCAATTCTAACCATGTGGGTTCTGTCCTTGAGCCAGTTTGCAGCCCATCTAGTGACATAGGGGTTTATATTTAAGCTGGTGAGCTTATCTATAATGCCCGAGTGGGGTATTGTATCAAAGGCTTTTGTGAGGTCTAGGTAGGCTGTGTGGACCACCTTCCCCTCGTCAATGGCCTTAGTGACTGTTTCAAAGAAATCAACCAGGTTTAAGAGGCAGGATCTGCCCTTAGCAAAGCCGAACTGGGTAGGATCCAGTGTCTGTAGGTCCCCAATATCTTTATTTATAAGGTCCATGATGATCCTTTCCATAGCTTTGCAGACCAAGCTAGTCAGGCTTATGGGGCGATAGTTTCCAGGATCCGTTGAAGCACCACCTTTGTAGAGAGGGACTACTGTTGCTGTACGCCACTCTTTGGGTACATATCCTGTAGTAAGGCTGAGATTGAACAGTAGTTTTATGTTTGGGTTTAGCTCTTCTTGGAGTTCATGTAGGATGCAGCCTGGGACACCGTCTGGTCCCATTGATGCTGTGTTTTTTGCTTTGGAGAGGGCGGCTCTTAACTGAGCATCTGAGATGTCAGGGGAGCAGCACTCTGCTGGGACAGATATTTGCGCTTTTGGTGGGGAGGGGGGGAGAGAAGTTTGCGCTGAACCTGTCAGCTAGGATGTTGGCAATGTCTGTGGGTTCGGTGTATTTTTTGTCATTTTGGACTAATTCTGAGCATATCTGGGAATTCCCACCCAGGTTCCTAACATAACTAAAGAAAGTCTTGCGATTAACCTTCGTGTCCTGTGCAATTTTTCTCTCGAAGCTGGCCTTAGACAATTTTATGAGTGCCTGTAGCTTTTGCTAATACTGATCAGAGATGCCTTCCCTTTTTGGGATTTTGCTCCATCATGTAGTAGCTTCCTCCTTCTATTGTATAGTTTGTTTATGGCTGGGGTCCACCAGACAGGACGTCTGCCTTTATAGGATTGAGTCTTGGTTTTATTTGGGACTGCATGATCCATGCATTCCTGAAGGTGTTCATAGAATGCGTTTATAAAGGATTCTGCGGTCTGGGCCGTATTTTACATAGGCCTGGGGGCTTTGAAGGATTCCACCTCGGTTTTGAGGAGTGTCAAATTTGCTTTAGAGAAGTTTTTCACTGTGGTTTTCTGAGCAGGGGGTAGGGTCGGGATGTGAATATCCAGTGAGATTAGTTTATGGTCTGATCTTACCAGTGAGGGATACACTTCTGGTCTGGACCATAGAGTCCCCATGTTGGTGATGATCAGGTCCAGTATGTTTTCCCCATGGAAGGACATCACCCAGTAGCTTACTTTGGATTACTGTTTCTACTTTGATGTTACTGGATAAAAAGATATGGAAGGACCATTTTTGTTATGTGAATGTTTTAGGAGTAAAGAGCATTAGTCTTGTTTTGTTTGGGTTCAGGAGCAATTGGGAATTATTAGCCAGGATTCAACTGCTGAGAGATTTGGATAAATTCTTGGAATTTGGGCAGGATGATGGGATTCAGCAGATGAGAGTCGAGATATCTGCATACTGTACAACAGATACCAAGTTTATGACATCATGGAGTTTATTTCTGAATCTCTTGAACAGAAGTGGACCCAGTATTTATCCATATGGAACACCTACCATAACTGGGCAAGGTAGACAGAGAAAGGCCCTGTTGCCATTTTATGGCTTGTTTTCTATTGGTGAGACAGATTTGGCACCAAGACAAGGCTGTATGTCGGAGTCCAAGGATGGAGAGTTCAAACAAACATTTGTGATGGGAAACCATGTCCAAGTACTGAGATCCATATACAGGGATGATGCTAAGTTGCCTTCATTCCTATTTTGGCTGATTATTTTGCAGAAATTGATGAGGGTGGTAGAAGAACTATGACCAGGGAGGAAACCGTGCTAAGTTTTAGAAAGAAATGTATCACTGCTTAGATAGTTCATGAATTGGGTATGAATACTTTTTTCTAGTATTTTGGATACGGGGGATAAGATAGCTACTGGTTGGTAGTTTGAGATTTTGGTTGAGGTACCAACTTTATGTAGTGGTATGATGCATGACATTTTCCATAAGCTGGGTACTAGATTTTCTGTTATGGATCTTACTTATTAGGATCAAGATGGGGAGGGCAAAGATATCTGCTGCTATTTTTAAATAGCCAGCAGGTAGGTTATCAGCTGCGATGGTTCTGAGATCCAATTAGTATAGTAGTTTTCTTATTGGGTAGGTTTGGACAGTTTTAAATGTACAGCCATCCTTATTTAAGTTTAGAGGGGCTTTGTTAGGGGAGCTGTTATGTGTATTGTCTCTGATTAGTGACAGAAGAGTGTTTGTAAAGTATAAATTAAATTTCACTGCTGTACTTTCATCACTGTTAAAGTAATGGAGGTTGGAGTGGAAGTTTGGCTTGGGTGGAAGCATTTTTTTGATAGATGAGCAGAATGTTTGAAATTGCAATAGTGTTTTTGCTGGCGTTTAATGTAACGGGACTGCTTATCACATTTGATTTGTTTTTTGGCTAGGTTTCTCAGATGTCTGAAGTACTGACAGGTGTCCTGTGTTTTATTGGTGTGCCACTGTTTCCATGCTTTCTCTCGGTGTTTAAGTAGCTGCTTAGTTTCTTCTGTTAGCCATGGTGCTGGAACTAATTTTACTCTCCTGATCCAAAATGGTGCCATTTCATTTAAGATGTTTAAAGTAAGTTTTGTTAATGTAAGAGACTCATTATCTAGGGGAAGGGTTTTAATATATTCCAATTACAGAGTCTGAGTGAGGAGACAAAGTTCTCTTTGTTAAAGGTTGGCAGGTTTCTTACTTGGTTATATTCTTCAGGTTTGTTACTAGTAGGGCGATGTCTTGGTATAAAGGTAGACAGATGGTCACCGATATTAATGGGAAGTGTTCTTGTTAAATTTATGACAGTGAGTTTAGTGGTTAGGATCCAATACAATGTGGACTATTTGTTTTTTTTTTCCCATCTATTCTCATTATGGACTGGATAAGTTGGTCAAGGACAAATAGATTCATGCAGTTTAGGGGGTTGTTGAGTTACAAGATCGGCAATCAATGTAACCCATTATTATGACTTCTTGATGTACATTTTGAGATCTTCAGTGGACAACATCTTCTGCTCTTGGAATTTTACTTCCATGTAGACTCTGGATGCCGATAACAGTTATGGATTTTTTTGAGGATGACTACAAGTTGAGTGTGGATGGTTTCAGCATTGTTCAATGTGGGAAGGTATCAGAATTCAGTATTATTTCAGTATTGGTTTTGATAAATTATTACTACATGTCCCTTGTTTTTTTGTCCTGTTTGTTCTGTGAATATTGTAAGCTGGGGCAAGATCTCAATGTCTTATTTCTGGTTTGAGCCATGTTTTAGTAACTATAGATACAGTTGGGGAGTAATGCAACAGACGTGCATGGAATTCTTGTGTATTGTTTATTATACTCTGGAGGGTCAGGTTAAGAAGGAATAAATTTGTTCTGCTAATGGATGGGTATGGCAAGTCAGTGGCAGCATCAGAGATGGGGGTTGTTGGTACATGCTCATTATTGGTGGGACTGGGGTTGGGATGTATGACCCACTAAGTTTAAGCTTAGTTTCTGTGTGTTTAAATTTAGTTGTTGTGTGTTTTAGGGTGTGGAAGCAGTAGAGTACTAGTTTGTATTTCAGCGCTGATTTATGTGTTATGTTACATATTTTTATATATCAGAGTAGATTTATGTAGGTGGAGGGATACAGTTCTGGGGATATGATAAAAAATTAGTAGCGGAGGGGGGGTAAGAAAGAAAATATACTGCAGAGTTGCTTAGCTGTCCTTATTTTTAGTATAATTACAGTTATTCTTATGGATTACAACTGAAATAAACATACAGTGAAATCTTCTTTACGAGGCCCTTGTCTTGGGTGCTACAGCCTCAAAGTCCTGGTTCTGCGGCTTCCTGGCAGTTAAGGAAGATATACACATTTAGTGGGTGGTTGGGTTAGTTGATGGTCTGAGAGACCTGTTCTGATAGTACCTAGGTGGAGAACAATGAAGGAGACTAGATATGTTTAGAGTAATTATGCAAGAAAAGGTTGCAGTACAATGCTTTAAAGTTAGAAAGTTAACAAAGATAAACTATGTCAGCCTTTGCTACTGAACACTGATGCAACTCTGGTGTTATATTTATACCCCAGTTGAGTAGAGACCTCAGGGCAGTAGGATAGACAGGAGTCTTCACTAGCACAGTACATCTGAGGAATAGTTTTAGTGTTGTATTACTGTTTTTCCATCAGAAAAAAAAATTCTACATTTCAAGCTTTGTCTAAACAAGCCATAAGAAGCTCTATTTTACATTAAAAGAGTGCACTATTTGTCTAAAACACTCTATAAAGCCATATTTTACATTACACACAAGCATAGTTTGTCTAAAACACTCTATAAAGCTATATTTTACATTACACACAAGCATAGTTTGTCTAAGACAAGTATTTGCTTATTAGCTCAGACAAGTAACTGTTAGTTAAAACTATTGGTGTATTACTATAGCTTTTGCAAACAGATAACATAGTTCATCCCCCCTCTCTGTGATCAATATCCAATTATGTTGCATTTGTACGGTTATCTTTAAGTGGCTGTATGGAGAACTCATTTATATGGTAAAGTAGTATAAGAGAGGCATTAGAAAGACACACTTATTAGCTACAATTCCATCCATTTGGAGCCAAACAATAAGAGTACTAAATAAAAGGCTTATTCACAATCACATAGAGTACAACGGTAAATGAAGAAATCATTCCTCAGAGTGACAAAGCAGTTGGAGATGCTAGCATACTCACATATACTCACATAAGTGACAGTCTAATTACTAGGTAAATAATGCTCCAGACAATAAATTGTCATATCTAGTTCAGCGGAGAATCATATAGGGTGACGGTGTAAAGCTCAGCTCTAGATGATAGTCACTGCTGAAGTGAAACCCTGACCCTGTGTGTAAAAATGGGAAAAAAGGGGTCGTGTATGAATGGGTTTGCCATCCCATTTCAATGTATTGTCTTTGGATCATTAACGCAGTAGAAAATGAAAAGTACATAGACTTAGTACAAAGCAGCGTAAGGAGCCAGCAGACGTTCAGCTTAGCTTAAATATTATCGGTATTACGTGAACACATCAAATAACAGCTATCCTCTATTTTCAAGACCACTGCAAAAGTATTTGAGCAATGTTAACTATTGCAAGAAAAGCTCTATAATCACTACTTGCACTCGTAACACCATCAGAAACTTGGCCACAGTGTTCTGGTGTGTGCAAGTGTCACTCACAGTTGAAAATACCATATAAATGGCAGCAATAAATAATATTCAGTTACTTTTTGCATAACATAGCTGAAAGTAAACACTCTATTGTCCAGTGATGGCATTCTAATGTGTGTGAGAATCACTTGCGGTTAAAAATAGCCAAAAGCAAGTAACCAAATATTTACCATCAAATGCAAAAACACAGAAATTAAATTAAGTTGTCCATTTTCCAGTAACTCCTTTCCCTAGTAGGCAGCATACATAAAATGCATGTAATCTACTTACTAAGCAAGCATACTGGATTTGGGAAAAATCTAGGGCAACCCTGCCTATGCAATGAGAGAGAAATGGCACCTACATCCCGAGAACTCTTTGAAAAGAAAGTATTCTGCAGAGGGAAAATGAAATAAAAAAATGATACTATGTATGTTTGCTTCAGCGTTTAGCACCAGGTCAAGAAAGGGGCTGAGCATTAAAAACCATCTCGGAGTCACCTATTTTTCTGCAAATGAAAACTTACTGGGGGAAGCAGTATCTGAGCGAAGGTAAAGTAAGAGTTTGCCTCTGTATTTTTCCTCCTGGTGTTGTGCAGTTGTCTGACTCTTTAAACCACAGTTTAATTAGCATTTGTTCTTTAAGATGCTCAGTAGTATATTACTACCCATATAAAATATTTGGCTGCTGTTTTTGGCTGTAACTATACCAAGTGAATTGTTTTGCTAAAATATAAGCGATAGAAGGGTAGTGGTAAGGTCCCCGTTATAGATAGAGAGAGATGGTTTTAAAAATATAGTTCTGTAGGATTCTAAATTTGTTATTGGGTACTTGTGAGTTACTCAAATTTTCCTTATACTGCGGTGTTACAGACAAGTTAGCTGTACTATTTAAAAAGATTTTACTTCTCAGGATAGTTACTGACTACATCCCATTCCAGTATGCTTACCAGTTAGAACAGCACGATTCCAGAGACCTTGCCTAAGCTATGTGGGTTATATTCTGCAAGGATACAACAGTTGGCCAGCTTCCAAAGCTTCAGGGCACCTTCCACGTGCACAAACCATTAGTTAAGCTCAAGCTCAGCTGACTAAAAAGACAGGTTTGTTCACCAAGCCCTTTAGAGCTGTCATGCCAACTGAAACAGGTGGGCTGAGCCTCCAGAGGACATTGCTAGGAACAACAAAAACATAAATGTCCACATCCTGGCATAAATAAACACATAAAAAACAAGGGGTATGGAGGGACCAGCTTCTGCAGCAGTGATCATTCGAACATCTACTGTTATGGTAAATTTATTTACACAACTGTACTATGCTCATCAAACTGATCACTGCTGCAGTAACCTAAGCTATACGAGTACATGACCAGAGCTTAAAATAACTGGCAGGTGGAAGGAGGAGGATCCAGGGGCACCTGGGGAGTTGTCCAAGCAAAGCCTGGCCCAGACCTGGAGAAGTAATCTAGTTTATAGTGCTTTGTAAAAGTATGTACAGAGGACCAAATTGCTGCTTGTAGAATACTTCCAGAGTCCAACCATTTCCAAAATTCCACAGATAAAGCCAAAGCCCTGGTAGATTGTGCCTTGATCCTGCCTGGAATAGTTTTGTTGCGGTGGGAACAACAAAATGTAATGGCTCATAACAGCCATTTGGAAACAGTCTATGACACCGGCTGTCCATTCTTTTTACCTTCACAAGAAATGAACACCTATTTAAGTTCAGAAACATTTTATTCTGTCAAGATAGCACCACAGCCATTTATGGAATCCTTTCTCCCTCATTTTATGGTTCAGGGAAAAATGCGGGGAGATGAATAGTTTGACAAAGTAAATTCGGATATCACTTTGCACATAATAGTACGATTAGTTCTAAAGGAAACCCTGTCTCTATGGAAAATGAGACTGGCCCACCACAAGAGCATGCAACTCAGATACTCTTCTGGCAGAGGTCAAGGCAACCAGCAAGTCAGTAAGCTAAGCAGATTCACATGGAGCAAGTGTTACCCTCTAAAACACAAAATATCCCAAGGAAGACTCACCAGTTTTCTTGCAGGTCTCTCAAACAATACTCCTTTCAAAAAACATGGGAATGCCTTGAAAGAGGGGGATTCATGGGCAGACATGCTGAAACAGCTGATAAATGAACCTTAATAAAGGAGTATGACAGGCCACTGGAACTCACACAAATATTGTAAAACCAGAGAAACACTGATCCTGAATCAGTACTGGTTATGTTGTTGGCATTAACTAGGAAGCCTTTTCCATTTGCTAATACAGAATCTTCTAGTAGCAGGCTTTCCTGCCTCCATTAGTACCTGCTGCACATCCACATTAAACAGGTGCCTAAAAGGTATTAAGGCCCTTTCATCCAGGCAGTCAAGATGAAGTTGTTTGGGATCTGGATGTCTCGCACACTCCTGTTCTTGTGCGAGTAGATCCAGGTCTGTTAGGAAGCTTGTGGCAATTGCCCCTGGCCAATTTCAAAAAAAGGTAGAACCACAGTTACCTTGGACAGAAGGGAATCACCAAGTGATCTTGGGGAATTCCTTCTGAATCTTCAAAAGTACCCTGGATATCAGTAGAAAGGGTAGAAAAACATACAGGAACATACCAGTCCAAGGAAAAGAAAAGGCATCTTCTTCCAGGCCTTCTTGTATGGAATCACAGAGCAGAACTTTTCTAGCTGATTATTCAGAGACTAGGCAAAAAGGTCTACTTGAAGAACTTCCAGAGATGGATCAAATCTGGGAAGATCCCCTGATCTAGTTTCCATTGATGAGCGTCAGCTTTTGTCCTCCTCATCTTGCCTGCCACACAACTTTGCTCGGGTGGAATGTAGGATTTCTGTAGAGTAAGAGAGTGCTGTAAAGCTACACCCCATACTTACATGACCAGTATGCAGAGAGGGGAAGATCTGATCTCCTCTTGCTTGTTTATGTATCACATCACTGTAATATTGTCCATAACAACTTAAAGTGGTACTGGGTACCAAAGGTGATTCAGAGAGTGGAGTGCCTTGATAAGAACAAGCATCTCTTATATTTTTCTGCTCGTGTCTGCCTTTGTTGTCCCAGATACCTTGTACTTTTATCCCCCTTGACACTGCTCCCCTAGAAAAGTTTGAGATATCTGTGGTGACTGACTGCTTTGGAGCAGGAAGGGAGAAGGGAAGACCTGGATTCAGGGATATCTGATGACACCACTTGATTTCTCTTTTCCCAAATCACAGAACTGGAATATGTAACGATAATGGCCACTGTTGCTGGGACCAAACAGAGTTCACATCACATGAGAAAGAGACAGTGGGCAGTCTTGCCAGAGGTATCATGATAATTCTAGATGCCATGAAACCAGAAATCCTGAGGTATTATTCCCTTTCAATGGCCAAAGTCTGAATGAAATTCACCCTGGAATAGATCTAAATACAAATCTATTTTTTTCCTGTGGAAGAACAGTTTTTTTTTTTTTTTTTTTTTACTAAAGTGTCTAGCAGACACCTCAGGAACACAATTCTGTGCGATTGAGTAAAAAAATAATTTTGAATGTTCTCCTGGAATCCCAGCCTACATAGATTCTCTCTCAACTAAGTGAGAAATTCCTGACAGTTGAAAAAGACTCTGCAAAGATAAGTAAGTTGTCTAAACATGGAAAAAATGTGGGTACCCTGTACAGAATGCAATAGGGGTGGCTGAAAATGAGAGTGATAAGGCAGGAAAAAGATTGAGCACTGGCAATGGAAAATAGCCTGATAATTCATTTCCCTGGAGTAAACAGCAATAGAAGTGCATTATAAGAGTTTGTTACAAAGAAATTGACTGGCTAACAGAATTCCCTAGGATCACCTATCACAAAATGATTTTTTACTGGCCTTGATTTCCTTCTAAGATTGGTGATGGGCTACACAGCTAGACTTGTTGTATGGAAGCCTGCAAAGATTAGCTCTGATGTCATGAAATAGCTAATCAAAAGGTCATATCTTGTGAAGCCAGGAAAATTTCTGTCCAGAAATGAAAGCCTAAAATTTAGGAAGTAATGGAGCACAGTTAACATCAGCCGAAAGTGTAAAGGTGGAACAGCTATATATACTCTCATCAGCATTCCTGAATATCGTAATGTCCATTTATTCTTCACAGTATAAATTTGCCGGTTTAAAAATTGTTACAGTGGTGCATAGGTAAGATTATTTTAAATCAACAAATCACTTTAATAGAGCATTTAAAACACCTGACCAGTCCATTTCTAAGATGGCAGACTGTTTGGCTGTAACTCAGTTAAAAACAAAAGAAGGAAGAACGTACTGAGAGAAAAAGGCTGGATATTATCACCTCATAGCACAACACTGCAAGCACAGCTAGGAATGGTGATACAAGACAGTATATAGAAGACAGTAGTACCTCTAGTGCATTATAAATGCATATTCATACTTCTTTTTGACCTGTTTTTAATGGTTACCATTCTGCGATGCTACACTGGACAGAAGTCAGTTCTGGAACTAAATATTTTATTATTTTGCTGCATGGAATCTAGAAACTGTCCCCCCAGCCCTACCACCATATAGAGACAAATACTCTTACTCACCAAGAAAATACAATTGCACAGACAGCAAGAGTGTTGTGCCACCGCAATATAAATGCAAGAAATAGACACAGGGGAGGACCACACACTGGTTGTAAGTTGCATTTTTCTATAATTCTAGATGAAGTAATAGTAAAGGATCACTAATTTACCGACATCTGAGGTATGCAGGCTTGTAGTCAGCAGTACTAATTATGGTAGACAATGAAGACTGGAGAACAAATAAATGGTGGCATGTCGGCATCTGTAACAATGTGGGTCAGAAAAGTTTCACACATGGTATCCTGCAACATTTATGTGGGTTCAGTAATAAGCTGCAAGACCCAGTTCCCATTTTTGCTGCACCCTGCTGTTGTCCAAGCAGCACAAAAAGGATGAGACTAATAAATCCACCAGAGTGATGTTATGTAGTAAAAAGAGAAAAACAGAACAATGAAAAAAAAGTCCAAAATTTTCAAAACAAACCGTATAGTACTTACGGCACCCAAGCCAAGCCAAACCACAGCAAGCTACTTTTAAAAGCGTTCACACACTCAACACACAAGATACAAACATGCCTCTGGTTTATTTTCAGATGCCTTGCTCTGTGTATGATAATCTATACTCCATAGGAGGTGTGAAAAAAAAAACTGCATTCGAAAGACTTTTTTCTGCTTTTCTGTTTCTAGTACAGAACACAATAAAAAAATAAAATTGTGATTTTTACTGCAATATAAAACAGACTTGCGATTTCATTTTTAATTAGAATATAGTCCTGTATTGCCTGCAGGTACAGTCAGGTGCCTGTTTCTTCACAACAATAACAGGAAGCAAAAGTAGACGAATTATGAACAGGAAGCAGGTGGCAAAAAAGTCTTAGGATACATGGTCTTTAAGCATAAGAATTTGTTTTAACATTCATTACTGCAATGTCATAATCATCTTAGCAACTTCTACCTCTGATAGTGTGTTGCCTACTTATGCATAACTCTACTGCATAGGTCTAAAAGTTATACACTGACAGCAAGACCAACCAGCAAGCAAACACATCTTAAATGTACAAAAATAAGATTCATATACTGAAAATACAAATTCAGTCAGAAAGAAACTATATTCACTAGTTCCACATAGTATCCATGCAAATTATGTGGCTGTATTTAAATTTTATGAAACATAAACCCTCTGGCTGCATCAAATTTTGTTCTAACAGTATCTAATATCAGAGGAACACATTATGCTAGAGATGTCAAAAGGCTTGCTGAGCTAAAAAAAAAAATCTATGCATGGACACAGATAGAGACTTGCCAACTTAGGAGTTCACTCTAAACCGTGAATGTTACAATTCTGAAGAAGCATGTACATATTTCAAATAAGTAGCCTGGGACTGTTTTAGAAAAGAAAAAACTGTCTCTGGCAGATGGCAAGAGAGAGACTGTGTGTGCATGTGCGAGAGGGGTCCTTCTGCACTGAGAATTTTAAGAAAGGAGAGAAGCTGATAGCCTGGGAAACGTTTTAGATGCTGGGCAGTACAAGTCCTACTGCTTTATTCCCCAACGTAAATAAGGAACTTATCTCAGAACAGACTTCTACATGACATCAGACATATGAAAAGAGCATGGGTAAGAAAGAAGCTGATTTAACAGTCTGAATGACCCACAACACATTTCTGCCATGTAAGCGATTGAGAACTGAGCACAGTGACAAATGGGTAAGCAGCAGGGCACCCCCCCCCCGAAAGAAATCTACAAAGCTATATTTTTTCAAGATATTTCTAGAGACTTGCAATGGACTCCTAAAGCACAGCATCAGGCTCAATCGTGGTTTTCCGGCACTTAATTCAAGTCCTTTCCAACAATTATAACATTTTGCAGATCAAAACTAAGTGCCTAAAACAAGAAACAAGTTTATGAAGCAGTTTCATGGAAAACCAGATATAAACTAAGTGCCTGAAACAAGAAACAGGTTTATGAAGCATTTTCATGGAAAACCTTGTCATAGCTAGAAAAAATACTTGCTCAAATGCACACACACACACACACACACACACACATATATATACACACACACACACACACACACACACACACACACACACACACACACACACACACACACACACACCTTTGATAAATGCATCATAGCTGGACAAAAGCACTTGATCAAATGAAGAATTTTCAGGACTTAACTATATGATCTAACCATGCTTAAAGTGTTGGGCAAACAAAGGTGTGTTACTTGAGCAACAGATCTGTATGAACAATGAACATACAGGCATTGAAGATCATTACTTGTTCAAGATTACTGATGTATAAACTTTGGACACTGATGATATGCCAGGCATCAGAATATTTTGATGTACTATGCTAATTTGGTAGTCCTACATACAGCCTAGGTATTACAATTCTCTTGGTAGCGTGAGTGAGTGCATAGTTTTTTTTTTTTACTTAACAATTGGCCATTATTAAGTCTTATTAGTCTACTACTTTTGTCAGTAATAAAAGAAC
This sequence comes from Protopterus annectens, assembly GCF_019279795.1. Lineage (NCBI taxonomy): Eukaryota > Metazoa > Chordata > Ceratodontiformes > Protopteridae > Protopterus > Protopterus annectens. The sequence goes on along the minus strand of NC_056747.1, from coordinate 774,462,798 downwards.
AAAAACTTTGAAAAGTTCATTTTGTTATACAATGCTGTGAAGATTCCAGTGAACAGACACAAAAAATTATGGCAGCTAGAACTAAAAACACTAGCCTTAGATTTTTGCTTTATATACCGAAAGCATAGAACACCATTGTTATTCTCTGCAAGCATGCATGCATTGTATAATACAATAAAACAAACATTGATATGATATCTGTGCTACAAAGTAATTCTAAAAAACAGCAAAATGAATAATAAAAGTTGTCTGGTTCCCCCAGTAAATCATTCTGCCCTTAGTCATGCTTGTTGGAGAAATATAATTAAAAAGACAGTGTATTTTGGCTCTGTAATATACTTCATTAAACAGGCAATGATCTCACTCCAAATTCCCAAGAAGCCTAAGGCAAACTGTGTTGAGTAATAGCTTCTGTCTACATCACAATTTAAAAAACAAGAGAACAGTGTGCCAACATTTCTCCTAAATTCCACTTACTTCCTAGTCTAACTTTCCAATTGCCCTGGAAACTGTTAAAGCAGGCAGCACACAATCTAATTTTAAGGAGAAATGCAGGGGTAAATACATCTGAATTCTACCTAGTTCTGAAATCAACAATCTTTCAGCCAGGTCTAATCAGGCTCTAAACTTGCACTCCACCTAAAAAGCAAACAGGATGACAAACATGAAAAGAAGTTTTCCTGTAATTTTTTCCGTCTGTTATTGCTTGATTTTTTTTTTTCATCTAGTTGACAACACTGTCTCTTGCACTGTATACAAACAAAGTGCAAATCAGTAGAAAAAAGCCAGCTCAGTGGTAGAGAGGAATAGAACACTGACTGTGACTCATGAAAGCTGGATATGAGCAGTGGTTATGGGTAGTGGAAGTGCTGCCAGGAGGAAGAGATGGGAAAAAGTGGTTTAAATGCTGGCCCACCAATGGGTGGGGGTTGTTTCTACTCTGGCTACAGCCTGTAGCAGATGCTGGGAGTTTGGATAGTCACAGGCAGATTGTCTGCATTGGGGATGTGTGTGTGTGTGTCCAACACTGAGGTGGGATGAATCAAACAGATGAAAAGGGATGTCTAAGGGCTGGTGAGGGAGGTAAGCCGGGTAACTAGTAACTAAAAGCTGGGGATGACAGATCAGGTGTGGTAGTCATGTAACAAGTAACCACTAAAACCTTGAGTCTGCTGTACCAGGGAATGTGGAAGGAATAGATTGTATTAAATTTTATGAAAGCACAAATAAGCATCTGGACTGGTGTTCCACAACAGGAGTTGTTAATTAAAAGGGCACATTGAGTGTATGCTCCAAACCTGGCCATGAGAAAGCAGCCAAAACCTATATTAGTAAAGATGCAAACATAACCAGCACAAAGAGATCATGACAAAACCTATGGCAGATGGGAAAAGTATTAAAAACAGGAGACAGCAGAGTGTTTTTGGAAAATGATTTTTCACAGTACACCAAGAAGAAGAGACGCAAATTTATCCCAGCAACCAGGGAATGTCGGGAGGCAGATGTTCATAGGTTGGTACTAGGCTATCAGCCCTAGGGCCTATACAAGCCTAGCCATAACAATTTCCTGGCTATTTCTTCCCACACTATTTACTTCCCTGGACCCCTGTGAGATTTAAGCTGCTATACCCAGCTGTCAAGAGTATTTTTCCTGAAGGATCAAATATATTTTTGATGCAGAAAAGGCTGAGGTGGAAGTAGAGTTTATCCAACAAAAACTGAGCCAACAAGAAGGGAGGGAGTCTGCTTCTCATTTTTTCTGCCAATAAAGCTCACAGTCAGACTCTGCCAGTGAAACCTTTTCCAATGTTCCAAAGGAAAATGCTTGAGACACAGAACAAAGTACATGAATCGACTAGAAGAATCAAGGGTACCTTTGACTTGAACCAGAGTGTAGTGCTGGAAGAGGAAGATGATCAGGAAGAAGAGCAGCACCACTGAAATTAGTGAATACATATGAGATTGCAAAAAAATCATTCACATTTGTGTTGAAATATGACTTTCCAAATAAAAGTGTTTAAGAAAAGGCAGGACTTTTGCTGATGTTGTTAAACTTGTTGGTGGACTATAAAGCATACACACCGCACATAATTAGGGGAGTTCATAAAGGTAAACATGAGGTGTACATTTGAGGTACATTTTCAGAATACAACCCCAGCACAATGCTTGTGCTGTCCGTTTACTCAGCAAAGTTATACATAGTGTAAACTTTGCGGTAACCTTTATGAATCCCCTCCTCCATGTTCATAGGTAAATACTAGACAATCAATTTGTAGACTATTACATGCCTAGCCAATAACCAGATAGTGATAAAAGATTAGAATCAAACCTTGTACCTTGTGCTTGTGAAGTAAATACCTTTACCATTAAGCTACACTTTAATATTTAGAAGAACACTAAAGGGGAAAGAAGTAAAACAATTTTTGGTCTTGTTAATATTTGTATAAAACATTTCATGATATAAACTGCATGTTATATTGTAAAGCAGTTTTATATAGTGTGCTGCCGGGGGTATTTTAAATGTGGGAGGAGTCATGTGTTAAAGATGTTAAAGTAAACAACTACCTTATTTTAGTTAAAAGAAATTTAGGTTTTACAGTATAACAAGTGAAGAAAGTCTGAACAGAATCAAGTTTAAAATTAATATTATGCTGTGATCTTGGGCTTTTGGGGGAGGGTAGGGTGTAAAAGTGTACTGATTATATTATATCTAGAACTAAGACCACAATTTCCATTGTCCTTAGTTTAAAGTATAAGCAAGTCTTTTTTTTTTGGTATGCAAATAGAGCTGGAAAATAAGACAAAACAATGAAAGCCATGAAAAATGCCAAGCTTCTTCATATATGAGGAGAGATTACCTTGTTTACTTCCATTAGCAAATGTTCTCCGAGAGAGAGATAAGAAATTGGCAAGTGGTTAGCCAGGGGAATTATATGCATTCCTTTCTGAGTAAAATTCACAAAGATTCCATATGCAAGTTGTTAGCTGTTTTTTTTCACATAGATGACTATGTTTACATGGAGACAAGCTAGCGTCACATACAAGTAATTAATACTGAGAGTTCTGAGCATTCTTTGCCGTGGAAATGCACAATTTAAAGGTACAACAGAAAGCAATTCAGTGAAAAATAAAGTCTGAAATTATGGGACATGGATAAGAGATAGCAGCCTTCCCAGCATCCTCAATACTTTAATGCATTTAATAGAATAGTGCATACATGCTTTAATTTAAAGGTAGCCCTTGCACTTTTCCTTAGGGATAAAAGTCAACATTTACAGAAAGCTTGTGTTTGTTCATATCTGGGAGTGGAACAGAGATAGGAAAAGCACACAGCAAATCAGTGTAAGTGGGAAAACAGACTAACATGACCTTTAGCATGAGTAACCTTAATTTTAGATTGGGTTACATTAATGAGTGCAGCTGTTGATTTGGGGCAATTGTTCTTATTTGGTGGGTTAGCTTCATGTGTTGAAAATGTACATTGTTAACTTATAACAAACAAAACTAAAGATGGAGTGTTCTGAAAATGTATTTAGTTTTTGTTTTGAGGGTGTTCATTAAAGCAAAGTATTGAAAATGTGGTTCAAATGACGGTGTGAAGAAACAACTGTTTAAAAGATCAGCTTGCCAGACATTAATGTGGGCATGCAAGACAAAAACTGGAAATAAACATTAAAAAAACTGTCATGTAAAACAAGTGGAAACAATAGCTTTTTAACAAAATGGTGACTCTATTCACAGTATCTGAGTGTAAAAGGCCTTAAATGTATAGACAAAGAAAAGAGCCTTGAATTGCATTATGAAATGCAGTACGCAAACAGCTGTGCTGCAGGAGACACATTTGGGGAGGAAAGGGGCATGTGAATCTGATAATGAAAAGATTTCATGACTGATATTTTGCAGACCATCAGGGACAAAGGAAAAGGGGAGTAATCATACTGATTATTAGAGGAGCTCCAATAGTGACAGAGGAGCAAAATTGGACAATAATGGCGGCTTTATGGTAGTAAGGGGCTATTGGCAAGGCAGGAGAATTACACTGGCATATATTTACATTCCACCAAAAGCAAACATTATGGAGCTTAAGAAATTTTAGGGAGAAACAATCAGCTTTCATTAGGAAATATTACTTATAGGTGGTGACTAGAACTTGATTTGCAGTAGTCAGGATGCATCAGGGGGACCTAGATGGGAAAACATAAAAAAGGTAGATTTCTGAATAAATTTATGAAAATAGTTGGTATGGACGACAAGTTCAACAGTAGAAATTCTGACAGAATTTACATCCAATTAATTCCCCCAAGCTACAATATCTGGCTTTTACTTTGTTGAAGCACCTTTTGATTTAATTACAGCATTCAACTTCATAACACCAAGACATGAATGCAGGAGATTTTGCCAATAGGGATGACTGCAAGTAAGAGTACAAACAATGAGTAAGAGGGGCTGGAATCTGCTGAAGAAAACTGGCAAAGGAACCAAGGTATTGGCAGCCGAAAGGTAATAGAGTGTGATGTGGACATGAAGTTTAGACTGCAGGTTAGAGACGGCCTTCTCTATCAGAGACTGATATCAGAGTATAGGGAAAGAGATCAGGGAGTCCTAAGTGAAAGATGTGTTCTGCTAGACATTTTAGTTGAATCTAGAATAGAATGGCCATCAGGCAGGTGGGGTAAAAATGACTTAAAAAAATGTCACACACTGTCAGTAAGGAAAACATTCTATTAAACCTTGAAGACTGCCATGTGGATGCTGAACCAACTGCTACATATATAGCACTGGACTGCTATTAGAGTTCTAAACTTGAACTAAAGCAAATGGTAAATGCATAATTTAAGGGAATTGGCTTAGATTATGACAAATAATTAACTCCCCACAGATGAAGTATTTTGGACACAGCTTATGTGGCATTGTACAGATATGCTCGGTTATCTGAACTGCACCTTAATCCTTCATTTTCCATGTTACTGTCTGGACTTAGTGAAGGTAAAAATCATCGGTTATAAGGTGCAAAGACCAACAGGGATTTCATACTGAAGAAAAGTTTACTTTGTTTTCTGATTCTGCCTTTCTGCACTGCTGCCTATCCCACACATTTTTTCTACTGGAATGACCATACTGTAAAAATGGCATATGTGTGAACATGGTTATTAATGCCTGCATTCTTCTCAGGAAGGTGCGAATGAATAATGAACAGGCCAATACTTTCAGCTTTCAGTGCTCAGAAGAGACATAATGGACACAATGTCTTGTTGGCTCTCTGACTTTTATTTGTTACTCCAGTTTTGAATCTCCTCTGTCAATTTCGGCATTTGCTATATACAAGAGTATGTGCCTGAATAAGTGTGTATGCACTTTGGTATATGCTACTAGGATAAAATATGCAGCACAATGCAGGAGGGGCATAAAGTGTTTGACATTTGCTCATTTTAGTGTATTAGTTTCTAAGCCTGTGTTTTATTTGGGTCTATATTAGATCACCGAACGCTTAAAAAGCGAACGGTGATTGATCAACCCTATGTAAGCGAAAGCTTAAAATATCGAAGCAACAGAAACCCAAATTTTTTCCTAGGGAAAGAATTTGGTTGTCCGTTTCTGTTGCTTCGGTATTTTCAGCGCTGTGGTGGAAAGTTACGGGTCGGGTTCAGGTAAGTGTGTGATTGTGTGGATGAGAGAGTGTTAGGCGGGTTAGGGCGCGGGTTAGGTATGTGTACGACTGTGTGGACGTGAGGGTTAAGGTGGGTTAGGTGAGTTAGGGAGCGGGTGAGGTGAGTGTGCGACAGTGACGGACCTTAGGGTTAGGGTTTGTGTTAAGGTAAGTAGATAATTAGTGGTGTGTGTACAGTTTAGTGTAGGGTTAGGTGTCAGATTGTAGGTGCATGTGTGTGGATTGCTGTTTGTTTGGTGTGCTTGTGTTGTGTGTATGTGTTTTGGAACAGAGATTTTTTTCCCTAGGAGAAAAAAAAAAAAAAAAAAAAAATCGCTGTTTTGACAGTTTGAGATTGTAAGCTTTCGCTTACATAGGGTCGATTAATCATCGTTCACCTTTTTAAGTGTTCGGTGATCTAATATAGACCCTTTTATTTATGATTATTTTAGCTCTGACGCAGTGTGCTGATTTAACTGTCCTCAGTGAACATTTTTAATAACTAAATGGATGAATGTGATGACCTGTACCTCCCTTGCTATGGAGATCTTCGGGACAGGGAAGCAGAGATTTGGGAGGAAATTCACAAATGGTATAAAAAGTATCTGCAACTGCTACCATTCTTCAGAGTGTACCCTTTTAACCTTTGTTTTGTCATGAACATTTTCCTAATGTATGCCATTTCCTCAGACAGGTACCAGAACTCACCTGGTGGATTACTATGGGGGACACTTATCTATGATGTGCCTGTTGCTTGTCTATCTGTCTTGGCACTGCTGTTTCTTGTAGGATATTGTATGGCTGTGGGCATCACATCAGGCTTCTGCTATCTTGCACATATATTGCTGGACTATAGCTCAGATGTGCAGTGAAAAGCACATTTCATGCATCTACTGCTATGTGAATACATGTGAGAACATTGCTTAGTTATGCAGACATGGATATATTTTCAAGCCTCTGCTATACTGCATGTCCATGTGATAGTAAAGTTCAGCAGTGAAGTCTGTATCTCAACTATACCCATGTGAGACAGCTGTTTTGTCCCTTGTGTCATCAGCATGGGCACAATGGGAGACAAATCACACTGACTGCCACAGGAGGGAGCAAAGATGGTTGGCACAATGTGGTTAGTGTGACAAACACTTGATAAATTGCCCCGTATTACCTGTGTAATTTGTATGACATCTCCTCCAGTGTTATCCTCCCACTGTCTCTCTCTCGTAGGTCATAAAGCCAAGGTGCAGCAATCAGCCCCTGTTCCTGTGGCTGTGGTATGTGATGCACCCACAAATAAAACAGTGTACTTAAACTAAGCAGAAAATGTGCAGAGTAACACACTAATATTCCTCTGTGCTTGTATGCAAGTCTATATATCCCAATGCATGTGAGTACACATGCACGACATTGTGCCCACGTATTTGTGCACATCACACTACTACGGTAAACACCACTCCACAATCATACACACAGTTTCTACAAATAATGTGACAGACTCCTACTGTGCAATTGTCAGCAAACGCAAACACAACTGCAGCACTACACCACACTACTATGATAAATACCACTCCACTATCATACACTCAGTTTCTACAAATAATGTGACAGACTGCTATTGTGCAAATGTCAGCAAAAGCAACCATAACTGCAGCACTGTAATGAAACCGCAAATAATCTTTGGCTCATTCTAGCCATGCAATAGAGAAATATACCAAGTTTACTGTGCTATTCATAGTCCCTTATCTTTATAACTTTTTATGACTACATTTTAGCTAGCAAAGGGTAACCTGTGAAACTTATAAACATAGACACTTGCTAAGCAGTATAAGTGGATGAGACTGTTTTCTAGCCTAGAACCTTGTTACAACATATTCCTACATACCGTATGTGAAAAAAAAAAAGAGAGGTTGGTGATATTACCTAAAACATAGTCTGAATACTCTCAAATGAAAACTACATCTCTAGTAACTGTATTAGCACATAATAAAGTATTAATGCACATGTAAACACATTTTGCTACATAAAGCAAATGAAAAAACATATGATTTAGCAGATTTCTACAAGTGGCAAGACTGCATATGTAGGACTGTAGTTTTCATATCATTATAGTACTCTGAAAGAAAATGTTAAACTGGGGCTAAAGTAGAACAGGCAGTATACACAGTCCAGGTAGTGGACTACAGGTAAGAAAAAAACATTTTATATCTACCACTACATGCTTTTTGCCACATTCTAAAACCTGGAATGCATATTTTAAATGAATAAATATTTGCGCACATGCTCAAAAAAAACAAAAGCAAAGGTGAGCATAAAACTTCAGTTCTTAGCAATTATCTGCAGCACAAAAAACAGAACTATCACTTAGCGGCAAAGGCAGAAATATTACTGCCAAATATTGTGCAAGGTCAAAGCAATGCAGAGAGTGACTGGGGAAGAACTGGCTGCTTGTAATGGTCGGAAAGAAAGCAACAACAGTCAGCTTATAACAGCTTCATTTGGTGTTTCAGACTGGGCTCAGCCAAAATCGCTTCTCACCTCCAAGACTCAGCAACTGACAGCAATGCCACTATGCATATGACGACAGTATCAAGAAAATAAATAAGTGTACTTTCTAGGCCACAAATGCTTTGTACAGAATGCAGTATGCCTCACTCTGATGTGATGCATTGAAAATCTATATCCAAGGCCAAAAGACCAAATGGATAACCCACATACACATTTATATAAAAAAGGTTTACCCCTCCCAGCACTCCCCATCCCTCACTTTGTGGCATCCAAGGACAATGGATGAGTGAAACAAGAGCCAGGGGCTGGGGTCATCATCCAGAAAGAGTTAGAAGATTTGTTTGTGAGCCTGACTTCCTCCCTGTGCTGGTTGGAAGGTGCAGAGCAGTGACTGTGCAAAGATCAGGGTGGGTGAGAGCTTCTTTAACTAGACATATTCCCTTAAGTCTTACGTTTCATACATCTGAGGTCTTTTCTAACAAGGTGATCCTGCTGAGAGACCTGCAGTAAGCCCCCCTCGCAGGCTAGGTGAGCCAATATTGGCTACTTACCCCATTCTACACCAGCCAACTCCAACAAACACCACACAACTAGTCAAACCTGAGTTATACTGAGTCTAGTCAATACACAACTAGCAGAACATTAGTTATATGGGATAGAATGTGAGAGCCCAAAACAAAAACTTCTATACTAGTAAGCCAGCTGTGCTAACCAGCTTTGACAAATGTTTGAGAAATTGCAGGGTAAATCTTGGAAAAAAAATGAAGCAGTAACAAATAACTCCCAGGAGGTGTTTTTGTAACCTGAGGGGTTGGCTCTACACATATGCGTGCACACGCACACGCACACACACACACACACACACACACACACACACACACACACACACACACACATTGTCATTTACTTATCTACAACAACAGGTGCTGATACACAGAAGTAAAACTATACATATATCTAGAAAGGTGGCAGAGTGTCCTGTGGACTGAAATGCATCTGTGTGCTCCACAAATTCAATTTTGTTTGTGTTCCATGTGTTCTCATTATCGGGGAATGTTCTTTGTACTTTCCATACTTTATACTTCTGGTGAATTGCCTTCTACTGTACCACATCTACAGAAACAGCTTTCAGTAAATTGATGTGGGCTCCCTTAATGATGGAGAAAAACGTAAAATGTTCATGCAGCTGTTAAGCTACCTTGGGGACACAGATAATTTTAGGCACCAGCAAATTCTGCAGTTGCTGGGAGCTCCAGTTAAAAAAGTGTCCAACCAAATTACATTGTCTGATTTTGATATTTTTTAAAGCATTTAGCATCAGTAACAACTTGTACTGCACTTTGCATAGTTAAGTATGAAAAGTTACAATGATATAAATGGAATGAAGGAATCTCCAAAACCAATTCTACGTACTACTGAAAGAACTTTGTTCAAACGTATCCTGGAAAAACAACTTCGTTATACTTGGTGATGTCACTTTCAATTTCTTTGGACCAATAAAGTGTGATGTCAATGGGCCCCTTCCTGATCTAGAACTATTTCCTCTAATGCCCGAAACACTAGACCCAATTATATTACAAATAATCACTTCCTCCTAGACCCTGTTCCACTAAAATATGCAAAACTAGTAACAGTTCCTTCTAATCTCACCGACCACTGCTCTATCACATACCGTCACCGGGCAACCAACCAATCCACTCCCTCCAATACTGTATATGTCTAGATACAGATTGGCTGAAAGAAACTGGGTACGTGATCTCATCACCACACTTGTATAATACTGATTTGTGAGAGATGGCGTGTAACTTGCAACAAACCACTCGATCCCCCAACCGTTTTCCATTTAAAAGACACTTTAATAAAAGTCATGAAAGCACTGAGTAACCAGCAAAACTCCAACTTCTTAAAACTTTCAAGTTTTATGCAGACTAAAGGGAAAACAAACTGACTTTCCTAACATCTGCCTTCAATACAAACAACTAAAGAAAAGAGGCCAAAAAGTTATGTCAAACCAAGGAAACATACTAGAGAGGCAAGCAATCTAACGGCTTCTGAAAATCTCAAACACTTTTGTATTGAGAATAAAAATACAGGCAAAAAAAAACAACCATAATGGAAATCACCAAATCTCAGGTTTGTGCAAATGACTTACCAGCTCGTCTTAACATGACATTGTCTGACTCCAATCTTCCTGGGTCACAGTCACTTGATCTTTACAGAGTACACTTCTTAATCTCCGTTAAAGAAACTGACAAACCTACGGACCCCCTCCATCCCTTACTACACTAACTCAGCCATGATACCAACCCTCAAAATAATAATAAAAACAAATTACTGCCAACTATCAAGAAATGTATGGATAGATGTATTTTGTAGACACTTTGATGACAAAAAAAATTATAAAAGCTACACATTTTTTAAAGTCAACAAATTTCCTCTCTTTGTTAATCAAAAAGTAAAAATTGCTTTTCTATGCACTTTCATGATTTTATTTAATTTCTTCAGTGCTCTGCAACTGATCAAGTTTGTATTTATACCCGCAAATGGATTCTGTTCAGCATGGTCACAAGAGCAAAAATGCTATATAATGGCAAGAATTCAAACAAAGATGCATCAGCCTGTAACTTGTTATGGAACTACAGCTGGCAGTGAAGAATTAATCACCAATATAGGCTCAGTAACTACCCTCTATTTAATGCATCTACTGATAGGACTGGAAATTATACCTGTGCTACAAAGCCTAAATAGTATAGATATTTCAGTCTAAGTTATTCTTTACATCTTTAGACAATGGAAAATCGGACCGTGACTGGAGGAGTCTGACAACACCTATACGATCTTCATTCATTATTCTTTTACACATTGGATTCTTATTAAACATCCAAGTCACAACTTATTTAAGCTAAATAAACAATGTTTTCCGAATATACAACCTAAATCATCTTGCTCTGTGACAATTTCACAATTCTTTTTTTTTTCACATAGGTAACTGTAATGCCAAAATTAAATTACTGTATTGTGATCTCAGCCAAGCAAATTAAGGCAGCTCATGTTCCCTTACTTCAATGATTACAGAAATCTACTAGAACTAACAACTATCTTACTAATGTCTCTGCACTCAGGTAAACACCTAGGTCAATGTGCATCAGCAGAATCAGTCTGCCTGTACTGAGGTACATCCTCCAGGACAATCATTTAATTAGACTTACTTAAGATTAAACTTCACTGCTATGTTATCAGAACACACCTGGACAGTACAATAAAAGGTTTTGCAAACCCAGCAATACTGGGACCAGCACTTGGTCATTCCACTGTTACCTACTGTGTGTTAAGCCTGAAGTCTAAGACACACAAACTTAAGCCGACTGTCCTCTGCTGTAATAAATCTGTCAACAAATTATACAGGATTACTCAACAGAAGCAAGGCAATCTAAGGGTGAAGTCACTGTGAAGACTAGTAGAGAAGGGTGAAGGCTGCCAGCCTAGTCAAATAGAATTTGATACATAATGTAAACTACAGGCTTGTGTCTTAAATGTAAAGAAATGCTGTTTCAACAGTGTGGCAACATTGCCATCTGCTGTAAGGAAAACTAAGTCAAGCATTTCTTATTGGTCCTCTGAAATTAAAATTACTGTATGTCTGTTCCTTTGAAGGTAGAATTTGGAGACGATGAGTCTGGAGTAAGCATCCTGCCTATTGTTTTAATGCTAAAGTTAATGACCAGAATTTACATGTGGAATGTCCTTTATTGCTCTATGTAAGTAAGTTACTTTAGAAGTATATTTTCTTGTAGAAATAGCTAGGACTAAAGATTAGACTAAGTGCTTTTCTGTTATGTCAGAACTGTACTACGTAATTATTTTAAGTTTCTGTGTGATCTCTGAACTCTTGAATAGCACTGTGGTGTAGTAATATTGTCTTGTGTTTTTAGTATTTATTATTAAATATTTTTAAATCCTTTTCAACTGTGGCTGGTTTGTGTAGAGTTAAAATAAGCTCTAGGGTACATTGCATATTTATAGAGTTTACTGTCTAAGCCACTCCTATATCTTTACCTCTGGGCTATACTACCAATTGGATAATAATATTGCACAGTAATAATTGGATACCCTTTAAGGGCCTTTGGGTAGCTGATAATTATTAGCTGGTGGTGGCAGGAATTACTACGGTATAGTCTGGGTAAAGGGGCACAGCTGGAATATCTGAGTCAGCCTTTCCCAGGAGTGCTTGTGAAGTTGTATAAATACTTATCTCAAAGTGTGTGTGTGTGTGTGTGTGTGTGTGTGTGTGTGTGTGTGTGTGTGTGTGTGTGTGTCAGCTACGTGGGCAGGGATACGAAGCACTGGTTGGACAGAGAGGGTACTGGAGGTTTTAGCTTGCCAGCTAGGCTGAGATCTGGACCGTATAGCTGTGCCAGTGGGGAGTCATATTGGGAACCTGGGGAGCAACCAGCCCCAGACTGACTGGGATCTGTGTGTGCACTTAAGGGAAATTGTACTTTACTGTGTGTTTTTGTTATCCTTTCCTCTTATATGAGACGCCCTCTCTGGTGTTAGTGGTGAGGACTGAGACTCCTTGATTGCTGGGCCAAGGTACGGGCGTTACATGAGGTTTGCAGTGGTGGGATCCACTTCACAGTCACATGCAAGAAACCACAAACCAGTTCAAAGGCATAATGCTGGCATTGACCTAATGGTAGCACTGGCTTCTACAAGGATACTTGGAGAAATTGAGCAGGTGTGTTGTTCTTCAACTGCAAACTAATTTGTTTTGCTATGTAAACAAAGTTGCAGTTTGGCACACATCTGTATCCCCTTGAAATGCAGCATCTTTTCAAAGATTGTAGTACTTTTCCTTCCACTGAACTAAGACAACTACCCTGAATTTTACATGAAAAAAAACTGTTCAACATTCTGTTTAAGAGACAACAGATGGAACAATTGGGTTACACTTGAAGTAATATTTGCTTGTTCTTTTTAAATCTTCTGTAATTTTATGGACACCCACAATTTTTACAGACTTTAAAAGCATTCCAATTTTGGATAATCTTTACAGACTGTCGGTAAATTTAGGGACAGTTGGCAGTTCTGTAACCCAGCAGTGGACTGTACCCTGGTTCAAATACAAATTTCAAAGGTCCTCAATTCTCATCACATCTGACATCACTTTAACTTCTTCCTTACTCAACAACTGGAAAGTAGTCACTATAATCCTAATACCTACCTAAGCATTGCCCACTACTTCTTCATACGTTAGGCCTACATAACTTTTTCACTTAGACAGACAGCTAGAAAGGGCCATCTGCATACACACTACTGACTTGCTTTACAAATGAAACTACTCTCAGCCCACCAATGTGGATTCACTAAAGGATGAAGTACTCTTACTCTGTTACTTATTTATTCATCTTTGCTGCTATTTGTTTAGACTTAGGTTTAAAACGTTTTGTTTAGTCTTGTTTTAAAGACTGCTATTTATTGATCTTATTATATACATTTTGTTATATGTTAAATATTGCTACTCATCATTGTACTGTACTATGTGAACTAAACTGTAAACTATTATTGTTTATGTAAATGTTATTTGTGGAGCTTTTCTCCCTAGGCCTCCATTGAAAAGGACCATGTCCACTCGGACTTTCCCGGTAACCAAACATAAAATAAATAAATAATAAATTTGTTGACCGGGAAAAGTCATTTTCAGGGAAATAGTCAACCCTCTCAAAATAGATGATGCCAAGCACCCAACGAATTTAGATCCCTACTTTGTACCCACCTGACTGACAGAGCTGTCTGCTCCTGTTTCCAGCACCCCATGACCTAGTTTTCATCATCTCGTCCCTGCAAATTTTACCTCTGACAGATTAGATCCAATGTATCTGCATATCTTACCTTCTCAGCTTTTGCTGCTCAATGATGCAAATTATCTAACTGCTGTAAATATTATAAAATATTATACTGCATGATTTTAAATTTTTTCTACATATATTATTCTACATTGTTTGCCTTATCCACCTTATTTTAACTGGTACATCTGATATTTGAACATGCTTCTTTATAATTTCTAAATATTATATTTGAACATGCTTTTTTATAATTTCTAAATATTGTTGTGTCTTTCGGCTTTTCCCAGTTAGGGGTCACCACAGCGGAACTCTGGTCCGCTAAGGATTGGCATTAAATTTTTACGTGCCGAGTTGCCAGCTCTGACACACAACCTTCATCGAAGGTACGCCCATTCACACATGTCTCCATGCAGAAGACGCTTTAGCTGAGAATTGAACAGGACAACGTCTTATTGTGAGGCGACAACACTACTGCAGCACCACCACCGCAGTATAGAAATTTCTAAATATAATTTCTAAATATTACTCTATCTAAATCATTGGAGATGTCCAGCTGTATAATGCCTTACTATTTATCCGAGTTTGTTTACCAGAGTAGAGCATGGATCACATCTGACCATTTTCAATCTCAGCTCAGGGTTAGTATATAAACAATATTAACTGCACACAAAAAGCAAAATACTGCAAAATCACAATCAGAAGGAATCATGCATACAGTACACACAAAGGAGCCATATTTACAGGAAGACATTTAACCCATGGTTTCCGAATAGAGTAAGATGCAGTACATGAGAAACAGAGAAGGGAGAGAATTCTAAATAGACAGGATAAGTGACAAGAGAGGATAAATGAAAGACTATAAAAGGAAGTACGGAGGTAAACGGTCTGCTAGGAAGCAAGATCTGTTAAACTGCATAACCATATGAGCTTTTACAAAGTTACACATTTTGGAGTAAAAATATTGGAGTAATGGATCACACTAGTTTAAGGTCAGGAATAAAGAAAACATGGTTGGAGTTTTGCAATTTGGATAGGGTAAGTAACGCAGGAGGACTAGAGTGGTCAGGGTTCCTAAGTTTGTAAGAGGGTGCAGATTTTATTAGTGTAGACGTTAAAGGTGGAAGACAGAGTGCTCATGAAAGAGCCTGAATAACCGAGAAGCTATGAGGAGTTCTACCCCCTGTTTATCAAGTAGCCATTTAGATTTTTGCAAAATAATGGAGTTGTGTTCAAATCTGGGGAAGTATGTAGTGAGCCTGCAACTTTTTTTTAGTAATGGTCTAAAGGGTAGAGGAGTTTTTGGCTGAGGCTATTTTAACCAGAGGGAAGCCAAATTCCAGCTGGGGAAGGATGATTTCTGTTCTGTTCACTGATCTAGTTGAGTAGGACAGAAAGGGGGATAATTTCTGTACTCAAAAAAATGAGAGTTGATCTTTATATGAGTATTATCTAGATGCAAGATAAATGTAAGAGAGGGGTCTAGCCAGAGGCCAAAGTACTTGAAAGAGGAAGTTTGTTCTAAAGAAGCATTACTGTGATCATGAATTAATAAAGACTTAGCTGATCTTGACGAGCTTTTGCTTGGTGCTGAATTGCATAGTTTTATCTTTTGAGGAGTGAAGTACAAGATTTTTGTTTTCAATCCACTGAATGAGTTTGGGAAAGTTTGATTGAAAGTCTTGCTGCCATGAGATGAGACAATAATTATAGTAGTACATAAACATTAGCATACAGTAGAACAGGAGGATGAGGGAGATCAGAAAGATTATTTAAGCAGACTGAGAATAAGAAAAGAACAAGAATTGAGACTTTAATAAGAGGAAATTATATGGAGGAGGAGCTAATGTTTACTTAAGAGCTAGTTAGACAGTTTTACAAAAACAGAATATCATCAGGGCTAATGATAATATCTTTGAAGTGGTATACGAGTGTGGAGTGGTCAAATACGTTGAATGTCCATGGTAGGAAAATTAAAATGGCTTCAGAAACCCTTCCTTTGTCCACTGCCATAAAAAATGTTCTGTGTAACTGTATGAAGTGGCTGAAAACATCCACTGTTTACCAAGGCAAAGGGCTGATAACAAACAAAAATTCAATTTAGACATCTGTGGCTGTCCTGAAAAAAAATTCATGTTGTTAGTATGCAGGACAAATTAAGCTGTGCATGGTCAGTGTGAAGCAGCTGGGCTTCATGATATCAGTATAGATATGGTTTGCCCCATTTCTCTTGTTAACCCAAATATGGGCGGGGGCTTGCCTCAGTTAATGCTATTTGTGCTACATGCTTTTCATTAAGACTACTGTGGGGGGGTCTGATTTTAATTATGAGGGAGCAGTAATAAAACGTATTGCTACTGCAGATTTCTTGTCTCCATTAATTCTGCTAGTTGTTCCCTTTACTCCACTAGTACCGATTGTATTCAACGTATTTGTTTTCTGAGCAAGTATTTGTGATGTTATACAACCTTTTCAGCTATGACCCTGGTCACAAGGGTAAGGGTAAATGCAATACATGTATAGACAATTTGTATTACTTCAGTCAACAAGCAGTTCTTACAGAGGTGGGAAAAAGCTTGAGTATGTTGAGAAAACATACAAACTCTACAGATTCAGCAAGTGAATGTCAGAACTAAACCACAAACCCTAAAGCTATAAGCAGAATACTTAATCACCAGACCACTGCTTTAGCTTCCTGATTCAGTTAACTTGCTTGTATGCCTTGGCTTTCTAACTTCTTTATTCCTGCTAGTGTTGTGAACCATCTGAATATATTTGCTTAGACTTCCTGACACTGGTGATCCGGTTGGGACCCCTGCTCTGTTTAGTCCTGCTAAACGTCCGACTTCGCTAGTCTTCCTGTGAATCTCTTGATTCTGTTAATCCTGCTGGCCTTCTGGATGACCTGTCCACCTCCCCATATGACTGTGTTAATCCTACTGGGGTTCCTTGAAAGTCTAACAGTTGCCATGCTACTCTGTAATGAGATGATTTGTGAATTTACTACTGTGGAACGGGTCTATATTACATGATCAAAGTTTCAAAACTTCGAATCTGATATGGTCGACACCATATAATCAAAGTTTTGAAACACCGAAAATGTAATAAAACACAACAATCTACAAAAACAAACCATTTAAATGCTCTAAGCAGGGGGGCAAGCCCCCAAGCAACCCCCACTACTTAAATATACCCAACTCCGAGATCACACTACAGTGCAGAAAAGGGTCCCTTTCCACTCTGTATGGAGATCTCCATTAAAAGATTCGAAATGTCAAGACTTCGATCATGGTGTCCACCATATCAGATTTGAAGTTTTGAAACTTTGATCTTTTGAAATAGACCCATGTGAAACAATACTTTGTCTCTTACTCAGAAATACTGTAACATATTTATATGGCTTGTTTTGCCTGTAAGAATAATTAAATTAATATTTTTTGCTTCAGTATTGAATTGCACTGGAACAGGAAGCAGTTGAGACCAGGATCCAGAAGTTTCGCCCCCAACATTTTGCACCCAGGTCTGTTTTGCCCCTGGAATCTTCACCCCCACATATTGCACCCACATAATGTTTCAGCCCCCAACATTTTGCCCCCCTGGGTACTTTTCACCCCCAACATTTTGCCCCCCTGGGTACTTTTCACCCCCACTCTCTGCAATTTTTGCTCCCAGCCATTCATTATACACCAGAATGTTTTTTTTTTTCTTGTGACCTGACCCTTTCTTTAAGCATAATTGATTTTTTTATGTACTGACGTTCAGCTGTGATGTTGAATCTCTTTTTGTAGGTTTTTAAATAATGGCAAATTCAGACGAACAAAGGAAGCAAACTGCTGAGTATGTTGACTGATTTGCTGTAATATTGAACCTCATAATCATGTTTTTGTTGGTCTTTCAGCATAACAACATTTCTCTGAAACCCAGTAAACATGTTTTTATTAAAATCTACCTGACCCAGTATTAACCTCCTCTTTGCAAGTCTTTGCTCATCTGAATATGCCATTGTCGAAAAACCTATTAAAAACAACATCACAACAATCAGTCAACATCCACAGCAATTTGCTTCCTTTGTCCACCTAATAATGCCATTACCTAAAAACCTATATAAAGAGGTTCAGCATCACAGCAAATCAGTCAACATCTGCAGCAATTTGCTTCCTTTAACTATGAATTCGGTTATCTAGAAACATGGGAAGAAGAAGAAGTTGGTCTATGAGAATCACATTTACCTATTTTCAAAATGAATGGCTGACAACCTCCATGCCATCTGAGTGTGTGAAAAATGGTCAACTTGCAAGAGATGTGTATGGACCAGAGGAATCAATGGCAAAGTTGTGAACGTCATCAATCACCACAACCAAGCTGAAAGCAGCCCAACTTGTCAATGAAGTAATCGTCAGGACAAAGGCAACAAAGGAGATGCCACAACAGATCCTCACAGAAGTAATTTTGGGAGCCCACACCAATTTTGGAGCGCTTCTCCTGAGGAAAGAGTCATTGAAGAGAACGATTAGATGAGTAAGACAACTTAGCAGCATCCCAAAGTTGCCTGAAACCATTGATCAACTTGTTATCCCCAGGAGTTCAAGGAGATCAATGCAAATGGCTTCCAGCAGCAGTTCCTTCCACGACGATGAATTTGCCCATTGTATGCACATGATACCAGCCCTTGCCTTTCTCCTGCCACAGAATGTTGTGCAATCATTCAAACAGCTGCTAGAAAATCCTGACTTTCCTCAAGAAGCACTACCCATTGCAAATTACTTCAAAGACACCTATATCGGCCAAATGAATCGCAGAGGACGTCAAGCACCACTGTTTCCAGTTCAAATTTGGAATGTGTATCAATGAACATTGAATGAGCAACATTGAACAAGCAATGACGAAGGAAGGATAGCAGCGCAGCTTTTAAATAACATGTGGTATCCCTTTTCCAAACATTTACAGGTTCAACAACTGCCTAAGACGTCATCAAGGACTCCACAATTTTGAAATCACTTAAATCATAGCCAGAAATCTCGCAAATCTAGCAGATTCAGCAAGGATAAAATGCATTGTGCAAGACTTGGACAACCGATATTTGGTTGACTCAGAGGTATTTGCCTACAATTTCCAATTTTATTTGTGGCTCGATGTGATTTTTCTGCTTATCTTCTTGATTTGACTTGTTATTGGATTGTTCTTTGGCTTTACTATAGCTGCGTCAGGAAAAGGCCATAAAGTAGAAAAAGATGTAAAATATGCACAATGAAAAAAAAAAATCATATAACATAAAAATTTACTGGGGTGAAAATTCTGGGGGCGGGGGAGAGGGGAATATACCCAAGGGCAAAATGTTGGGGCCAAAACAACCTGTGGGTGAACATTCTGGGGGAGAACCGTACCTGGGGGCAAAATGCCAGGGGAAACATTCCTAGAACCGTTAAGACAGACTGAAATAATCTTTTACACGGACAATAAATATACTTGTGAGTTAAACAATAGCTTGACTAGAGTATATCACAGTTTATTTTATTTAACATTTGTTTACCGGGAAAGTCTGACTTGGATGAAGCCAATTTTCAGCAGAGGCCTGGGGAGAAATGTTGCAGGTGCATGTCTTTGTAATGTGGGAGGAAACCGGAGCACCTGGAGGAAACCCATATGAATGCAGGGGGGACATGCAGACTCCACAGAGAAGGCACCCCAGCCGAGAATCGAACCAGAGAACCTCTTGCTGTGAGATGACAATGGTACTGCTGCACCACTGCGCCATTTAGTTTAATTTATTTTTGGCTAGATTTAGTGGTGATGTGTTTTATTTTTTCGCCTCATGCTAGAACTGCAGTTAATAGATATATTTATCACAAAATTAAAAAATATATATTTGCTTGTTTACACTGAGTATGCAGAAGCACAGGGAATACCGTATTGTGTGTGTCTGCTCATTAAATCTTTGCTTATCTTGAGAAAACGAAACAATGGCTGCCAATTGTGATGGGCTGGGCAATAAGAAAGGGAGGGTGAGGTACACAACAGGTGCTAGCAGGAAATGTGGTAGGAACAAATAGAAAGACCTGATTAACAGCAAGGACAGATGAAAATGGTGTTGAATGGCTCTCGGTGAGGCTATCTTTCTGTGTTACATAACTTTATAGCAACAATGTAACAAAGTATCAATGTCTGCATATGCTAATATACAAGTAAACTCAGTGGACTGACAGTCACCTAGTATAAGGGGAAGCATCTGTAGTGATGGATAGTGAAAAGAGTGGGGCAGGTGTATAGTGTTCGTAATGAGTGTGTAGGCTTCAGTGGGAGTTATCACTGTGGTGCAACAGTCTCACATAGGATGCTTCAAGTGGAAACACAAAAACAGAAGTTAAACTTTTCAAGTAACAGTTTACATCTACCAAAGGCCTCATCAGTGCCTGCACAGTATTCTGATAATATTCAGTCTTTGTTTGCTATACCATTAATATAATCTGGTTGCTTTTGTCTTATTTCTACATCCTTGATGATTGTTATCAAGGAATAATACAGCACAAAGTAAAGAAATGCACTGAACCAAATGACACAAGACACACAAAGAATATGGTCTGACAAGCAAAACAAAGCTACATTATGCATCAAACTATGAAAACATGTAAAAAATGATGATATAAAACTTTCAAAATGCTTTATAACCTCTGCAAAAAAAAAAAAAAGTTTGAAAAATGTAGCCTGACAGTTGACCAACTTAATCAGCTGAGAAATGTCACATGATATCTGGTTATTTCCAACATAAGCACACACAGCAATTATGGGCAATGGACAAAGGCTGAACAGGACTAGTCACTTCCTGATACCAAAATAGTAACATCAAAATGTGTTGTCTTTTCCATCTGCTTAGGAATGTTAACGCTGTTACACTACGACTAACAAACACTATTTTAATGCCAACCCGTTAGAATGACAGTATGTTTTATATAACAGATTTTAAATTAATTATCTATGAACCCTTTCTTACAACCAATGACAGTCCCAAAAATAATCCCTGTGTAAAAACTATTGATAAATATTTTAAAAGTCAAACTGATTAAAGTAAAGTAATGCCGAATGATTACAGTAAATTACCTCCGTCGTCACTACATCTCTATTGTAGCTAGTCAGACATGCTTTATTTGCACAAACTCTCTTTATTTTTGCTTTTTAATAAAACTTCACAGAAATTTCCCAGCTCTGTGGTATATATGGACTAGAGCCCTGACCACAGCCCATGTGACCAGAGTTCAATTAGTGGCTCAGATGCTGGAACAGCTGGGCAGGGCTGGACAGGAGTATGTGGCCGTTGCTGTTTATACCCTGGAGTTCACTCATAAGCCATTAGAATGAGACCATTCCTTGAAACTCCGTGCTGGAGTACACTACAGGGACCAACTTTTAACAGCAACCTAGATGCAACACTTCTACCTCAGAGCATTCCAAAAATATTCTAGTCTCTACTGGTGTGCTACCCAGTTATTTCACATGTTCTTATGTATGTTACCCATGTGGGAGCAACAGATAAATACAGCAGTGTCATTATGAGATGCCAGAATACTGCACAACAGCACACCAAGTAACAAAATGCTCTCCTTGTCCAGTGTACACTACTAAGGGCAAGCTCATGTATAAATCAAAAACCAAACACTGGTTGCAACTCAAACTGGAAGCATTTCTTCCTGTTTCACATTACTAGTGAAACCAGGACCATTACCCACCAAAACAGTTTCTCCCTCATGTAAGTCTTTGCTAATCAGTAAAACAGCAGTTAATTGCCAAATGGAATCTATCTACACTGAGAAGCACATCTACGTTTTCTTACTCCCAGAATTTTAATAGTGCCAAAGGCAGAATTAGAAGAACCAGACATTAGACTGCACAAATGTTTACCACGTTTTAGCAGGCACTAACTGGAAAAAGCTAACAAACACTTCTGGAAAGTTAAAGTTAGCAATATCTATGTCTTCCACAGAACCATTTTTTTTTAAAGCCATACCCTCATCAAAATTAAGGCTATTATATTAAACACAGAAAATACGTAAAACGAACAAACACTAACAGCAGCAGATGTTTACAAAGCATATATTTTTCACTTGTAAACAATACCACAAGAAAAGTGATAGCATTACTCCTTAATACAAACCTTTCATGGTTAAATTCAAAATATAAGACACTTTTAGTTAGCATGTCTGGATCTCCGTCTGTGTGTGTGTGTGTGTGTGTGTGTGTGTGTGTGTGTGTGTGTGTGTGTGTGTGTGTGTGTGTGTGTGTGGTCTAAATTATAAACATAAAGGCTTTTGAAGTAAAGCTATAATGCCCGGTACTGGGAATAAGATATCAGCTGGAAGGCATGTCACATGTTCTGGTACACTGTCTCAACTTATTGACTTAACTTCATCAACACTCCAACGTCAAATGAAAAAGGAGTGCTGAGCTTCTAGCATTAACTATGCTGGACAAAACCCAGCAATTCATCATAGCACTGGAAACAAACCCATTTGTGTTCTTAACTCAGTGGGGCGGCTTTATTTTTTTGCCCTTTAAAGGCCACATGCAGGAATTTGGTTCCAGTCTGACACAGCAGACTGTACAAGTTATCAATGCATAGGAGGTCTAAAAGGAGTTATCAAACACTGACTAGACAGCAGTCTCAAACTTTTAAATTACTAGGCACAAACACAGAAAAAAAAGCATCACAGCTACTGCAGAAATTGCTCATTTAAAAAAAAAAAAGTATACTCAGAAACTATAAAATGACAAGAGGAGTAGGATCTAGCCAGCAAAAAGTGACCAATGTTGTAAAATACCAAAAGGAAATACTAACACAATAGTTTAAGCTTGTGACCCTTTATTTTGTGTGAAAAATAAACATTTGCTAATACATTTTAACTACAATTTAAGCTACAATGTATAGGTGACATTTATGTTACCTATCAATTTGTACATTTCAGATTAAATGTATTCTCTGTTATGTGTTGCTATAAATATGTAGCAACTCCTAAATGTCAAACATTAAGCAAACAATCTAGCCCTGCACCCTTTTCTAGACGTCACAAGCTTCATGTTAATGACAACTGGTGAGACGGTGCTAAAGATATACATGACTAAATAAAAACACAGTGGGAACAAATATAAACAATCATATTCTAGACAAGAGGGGGTACAACTAACAGTACTCTTAAGCTCTTCTACCATGCATTCTGTCATGGAACAACAATATGAATCAAACAACTTTTCATAAAACACATTAGCTGAAATTTATTCACAGAAGTTTTTATACCCCACACAAGATTGAGCTTATATACAAAATGAAAGAAACAAAATGTTGGCGATGTGGTGAAATTCTCTAAGCCAACTGGGTCCATATGTTCATTGATTGTAAAACCCTTACACATTATTGGAATGATTTTAGACATTTTATAAAAGCTTTGTGGTCAAATTACTAGTTCATTGATCTTATTTAATGTACCTATCCCAAGAGTGATTCCCAAACACCAATTACCTGCTCTTTGATCAATTTTAGCTATTGCCAGAAATATTATTACAATGAATTGGAAAAATAAGCAAGATCTTCTGTTTGCTGATTTTATTAGACTAGCAAAATATGTATGTAAAAAAGAAATGCAAACCATTTGTTACAGAACATCTAATGTAACACATAAAAGTAACTGGAAAACGTATTAGATAAATATTGACAGTATTCATTGATAAAGTTACTGTTTGTCATGGATGACTGTATATAGCGTAAATAGTTGTTATTCAATATATATTGTATGTTTTGAAATATTCTGATTGTTAACGTCTAATAGAAAAATAAAAAAATGGAGAAAAAAAACACATTAGCTGAATAAAATCAATCACTTATTTTTAATAAAAACATTACAATTTTAGCACAGTTTACAAAACACATATTAAACCTGCATGGAACAGTTTACATTACCTGCTCTACCATCTGTTTTCTTTACCTGTTGAATACAACACTAATGTACAAAGATTCTAAGAAACCTACAGTCTATGGAGTCTGACCAAGTGTTGCAGTTATCATGTATGGAAATTCAAGTAACACCTATCAGGTGGTCCAGGTGTTCCTAAAACCCTCTGCTGACTTACAACTTTTATCACTGCCTCTGGGATCACATTTCACACCTACGCCCACAATTTCTCTGAAATCATATTTTCTTTTTGTGTCTTTCAGGCTTTTTTCCCAGTTAGGGGTCGCCACAGCAGAACTCCGGTCCGCTAATGATTGGTAGTGGATTTTTACGGTGCCGAGTTGCCAGCCCAATGCCCAACCTTCAAAGAAAGCACACCCATTCACGCGCTCACCTACCTGCATGTCTTTAGACATCACTCGACCGCGGGGAGGACATGCAGACTCCACACAGAAGGCTCTCCAGCCGAGAATCGAACAGGAGAACCTCTTGCTGTGAAGTGACAATGTGTACATGTGTGAATTGGCTCCCTTCTAGCTGCTAGTGTCTCCTCTTCTCCCTTTCTTTGTTAATACATACAAAGCAATGCATCCAAAATTGAATCTCCATTGTTATTCTCTTTTCCACTGCGTATGTGGAAGGCATTTGTGGTTTTTCTCCAGATATACATCAGGCTTTCTGTCCCACTCATCACTTCACCAATTCAGCTCTACATACTCTCTCACAGACTAGTCTCCTTTCCATTACATGGCTGCCAAAAGTGCTGTGGATGCAGCGTTACTGTAAGTGCAACAAGTAAGTTAAGTCAGTAAGGTGGGTCCAAGGAGCACTTCTGAACCCTGACTACCATATCTGTGCATGGGGGGGGGGGGTTCCATGGGAATTCTGGTTGCTTCCCATCTCATAAAAGCACACTTGTCCTTGTCCCAAGGTCAGGCTGAAAGGGCTTACATGGACCAATTCACTACAATTTAAAAGTTACCATCACCATATATAATGGAAGGATATCCATTAAACGCACTACATCATCCTACCAAACTTCACCACCACCCTTTCACACTGTGTACAAAATAAAACCTGTGATGGACTAGAGGCACCATACTGCTCTGTTAATCCTTAAAGCCAATAGTTCATAACCACAAATGAGAGGATGACTTTATATACAATAATGAAGTAATTTCACCAGTTCACATTTTAACATATTTGCTTTATACTATTGATATATTTATAGTGTGGAACAGTGGCTTTGTGTTCTTTTTCTGGATTTGGGGATATTAATACTACAGTGAATAAAAATGTTCACTTACACAGTAGACAAACATATAGGTCCATAGATGTTTACTAAGCTACCAACCACAAGGGCCTTTTTAAGCCTAGCCATGCATCACCAATTACTAACAAGTTATGGCATCCTTGATAAATGTAAGCAGGGGCGTGGGAGATGAAACATTTACAAGCAGGGGCCTGGAAGATGAATCATTTACAGGTTATCCGTGTCCATTAGAGACATAGGTGCCAAATCAGGGATGAATTTCCTGTTCCCCATCCAATTGCCCAAGTTACACTTGAATTGGGTTAGGAAGGAACTCTGCTTCACATGGATCGGGAGCCTGTTCCAGACACAGGGTAGTCTCTGGAATACATAGCTGCCTCTCCAGCAGGCCCTATTTATATCACAGGCAAGGTTTAAATCTTTAAAATGGGTAATTCTGGTGCTGTTTGTTTTGTGGATATGCAGGAGGTCCATCAGCGTGGGGGTCTGACAATGCCAAGTATGCCAGGCATTGATCTCCCCTCAACAACCTGTCTGAGACAGAATACAGGGACAGGGCCTTGAGACAGTTTGCATAGGACATTTTACTTATGCCCTGTATTCTTTTAGTGAGGAACCTCTGTGGATGTTCCAATTGTTGGATATGCCTGGTTAGGTACATACTAAAGGGGGCATTGTACTCAATGATAGGTCTGATGAATACTGAATACAGTGTAACAATGACTTCTTTGGACCTAGATGCCATACATTTCTTTATACATTGTGCAACACAGAATGATTTCCTCACTACTGTTGACACGTGATGGTTAAATGCTAGATTGCTGTCTAAAGGGATGTGTTGTCAGTATGATAGTTACCAGGGATAGATGACTTCTCAAAGGATACTACTATGCATTTCTTGGCATTTAGTTTTAGTCCGTGGCTTTAACACAAGTTGTTTGTCCGTGTCAGCCCTTCCTGGGGAACATTTGTGTCAGTGTGGGATTCAATGACCGCTTCTAATTTGCAAACACCTTCCAACTTAGTCAGACAGAGACCACCGACGGCCTTGACTTTAGAGAAGTAAATGCCACAAAGAAGCGGTCCGAGGACTGATCCCAGAGGGACTTTAGTTGTGACTGGCCGCTTTGTAGAGGTGGACGCCCCAATTCTAACTTTGTGGGCCCTGTCTGTGAGCCAGTTAGCTATCTACAGGGTGACATATGGGTTTGTACCTAACCTCTAGAGTTTGTCAACAATGCCCAAGTGGGGAATTGTGTCACATGCCTTGGCCAGGTCAAGGCAGGCAGTGTGAACCATTTTGGCCTCGTCCATTGCTTTCGTCACCTTCTCAAAAGAAGCCCACCAAGTTGAGTAGGCATGACTTGCCCTTGAAACCAAACTGGACTCGGACCAGTGTCTGGAGGTCTACTATATCATTATTGATCATTTCCATGATAATTCCATGGCTTTACAAATAAGACTAGTGAGACTTATGGATCTGTAGTTTCCAGGGTCTGAAGATGGCCCACCTTCATGTGGAGGGATGACTGTTGCTGTTCTCCATTCATGAGGCATGAAGCCTGTTTGGAGGCTACAGTTACATAGCAATTCCAGAGGGTCTGACAGGTCATGTTTCATGCTCTTTACAAGGCATCCTGGGATATTATCTGGGCCCATTGATGCGGTGTTCTTGGGCTTAGAGAGAGCATTAAAGGCCTGCCCCCTAGTGAAAGCAGGTGGAGTTATATTTGATGGTATTCCCTGAGGAAGGTTGAGGGGGGCAGGGGTAAAGTTGGAGCTGAAGTTATCGGCCAGTAGGTTTGCTATATCTTCTGGCTCAGTATAGGTGGCTCCATTTACAATGAGCTTTGCACGCAATTATGCACGGTCTTTGAGGTTGCAGACATAGCTAAAGAATGTCTTCTGGTTGTCCTTGGCCTGGGCAGCCAAATTTACCTCAGATTTGGTTTTGGTAGACTTTACTTGTTCTCTACGTCATTTGTTTAGTTTAAGGAGAGAGCTTTTACCTTGATGGGTGCTGCACCTTGTAATTTTTGCCATGATTTTCCCTCTTCTACCTACTGATTTTATGATTCTACTAGGGTGGCTTGTTTTTTGAGTTAGTTCTGTAGTTCTTCTTGGTGGGTACAGCTGCCTCAATGCAGCTATTAACACTCTTGTACAGGGTTTCTGTGAACAATTCTGCATAGGCAGCAGTGTTCTCAGAGTTTATGGGGGCTTGACATTTTGCCAGGTTATCACCATCAGGAAGCTAGCCTTAGAGTAGTTCCTGAATATTCCAGGGTTAGCTGGGGGTTCGGGTTTTATTTTTACTTCAAAGGAGACCACTTTGTGGTCTGACCTTACCAGGGAAGACATTACACTAGGGGGTGTGCAGCACTCTCCCATATTAGTAAAGACCAGATCCAGTATGGTTGCACCCCTGGTTGGTGTATTGACAATCTGGTCCAGGGAGTTTGTGTTTACAAAACCTGGGAATCTCTGTGCTTGTATGTTTGGTGTCATATAGGATTCCCAGTTAATAGTGGAGAAATTAAAGTTGCTTGTTTAAGCTCCGCCTACTGGCGCTGAGCTGAGGTAAACTATTACTGGTGCCAGAAAGTCTGTTCTTCAGTTTTTCCCTTGAATCTTGCTACATCTTTCTCTTTTACACTTCACACAGCTTAATCGCTTTGCACTTCAACAGGTTTTTGCAGCAATTATTGTAGCACACCTAAGTGCCATCAGCACTAGTTGTTCTTCACAGAAATAGCTCCAGTACTTAGCAGTTATGACCACCCCTCCTGGCATGATTAAATGGCAGTTCCCTGTGCTTTCTCCTATTAACCTGGTGCATTTGGGCATTCTGAGGCAGTGTAGCAACTGCCTCCTGTACAGAGACAACTGTCTCCTCTTACCTCCCAACACTCAAGACTTGTGAGAGATGCACTTATCACCAAATTGGAAGCTACGCACTCTACAGCCAAGACTGGACTAGCTGGTCAAAAGGAGAAGGTCAACACCTGCACCACACCACATGGAACACAGTCCTCCAGAACACCCATCATCACATCGCTCATCTAAAAACACAAACCACACACCCACCTTCGTGGAGGCTCTCAATAGAAATTTACCCAAACAGCAGAGACTCCAAGACAGAAACAAACTCGACCACCACAACACAGTACAAACCACAGGACACATAGCTCACCCCCACAGTGTGCCCCTCAACCAAAGCCCATAAGGCTAAACACCTTGCCCAATACACTAATCATAAGTGACTCAATAGTGAGGCACACAGATGTCCCACTCACTAGGTTGAAGCCAGAATCTGACACATAACACATGCACTCAGGTCACTCCACAACAAGTACGACCCTGTCATTATCCATGTGGGTGTGAATGACCCGAGATGCACCTCCCTGGACTACATGAAAAGAGATATGGTGGAGCTCATGGATTATGTGGCCCAGGCAGGTATGACCCTAGCCCTGAACAGCATCCTACCATCACCCAGAATGATACCGCAGTACAACCAAAAAATTATTGACTTCAACAATTGGCTAAGTTTCTTTTGTCATTCTAAGGAGATCCAGTATCTGTCTGCTTGGGATGATATGATTGACAGACCTCAATGCTTTGCCAGAAATGGCCTGCATCTGTCACGCCTGGGTTTCCAGGTACTGGCTAAGGCTCTTGCCATCCCTATAGTGCCTTTTTAGGTGATGTTCCAAAAACCAAATTACCACGGTAACAGCTATAAATAAATACAATCTGAGGGTTATGCTGCTCAATGCTAGAAGTCAAACTCTCAAGATGCGCTCACTTGAAGCACTCATCAAAATTGAGAACACTGATATTTGTGCTGTAACGGAGACCTGGTTTAAAGCAGCAAAAAGCACCCCTGCCCTACAAGGCTATAACTCATTCCACACCTTTTGGCCCTGAAACATGGACCGTAGCTCCAAAGGCGGTTATGTTTCCATATTCATAAAGGATATGCACACCTCCAGACTAGTAGCCCAGCAAAACGCATCTGCGATACTTCAGGTACAACTAACATTGGGTAAGATGTCGATCCAGGTCATAGCCAACCATAGGTCCCCAACCATGTCCCTACTCTCTCAATCCACATTCCTAAGCACCCTGGAATCTATCAAGGTCCAACCCAACACTCTCATAATAGGAGACTTCAACTACTCCTCCATCAACTGGGAGAACTACTCAAGCAACAATACACTGGCCCAACGCTTCCAGGAATTCATCAGTTCCAATGCCCTGAACCAACTCATTCTGACCCCCACTAGAGGGAGCAACATCCTTGAACTGGTTATTACTAACATGGGCGACCATTGCTCTACATCAGTAGTCAATCCCTCCCTGGTCAGCTCTGACCATAAGCTAATCACCATGGAAATCCACATCTCACCCCGCAAAGGTAACCACCTTGAAAAACTTCTCCAAACCTGACTTTGGGCTCCTAAAAACAGAGGCAGCTAACTTCACCGCACCCATGCTAACGAAAAATAGCTGCATGACTGCCGGATCATACACCAATGCACTGTACAAAACTGTACATAAATGCATGGAACTAGCCACACCAAACAGAAACAAGACGGTCTCCTTCAAAAAAACGGAAGCTAATCTGGTGGTCCCCTGCCATTAATAAACTCTACAGCAGAAGGAAGAAACTGTTGCAGAAAAAAGGTAAAGTCCCAAAACTGGAAAAACTCCCTTATTAGCTTCAACAAAAAGTTGAGATCCCTCATCAAATCATCTACAGCCAGCTATAAAGGCAAAATTGCAACAGACACTAAAAGCAATCACAAAGCCTTCTATAATTGCATCAAGAACTTCCACAGCAATACCCAGATATGCTCCGAGTTACTGCACAACAGTACCTCCTATACTGAGCCAACAGATATTGACAACATACTGGCTGACAGATTCAGTACCAACTTTACCCCTCCCCCCAAAGGGCCAATCACAATACTGGAACAATGTCAGGCACCCAGCATTACTGCAGCACAGGTTAAAGCTGCATTGTCCAAGGCCAAGAATACAGCTTCCTGGGACCCGATAATACCCCTAGCTGTGTTCTACATTAACTAAAAAGTGAACTGGCACCACATCTGTGTGCCCTGTTCAGTCACAGCCTCACCTCAGGCTTTGTGCCTACTGAATGGCGCACTGCTACAGTCATCC
The DNA here is from genome assembly GCF_019279795.1 of Protopterus annectens. Lineage (NCBI taxonomy): Eukaryota > Metazoa > Chordata > Ceratodontiformes > Protopteridae > Protopterus > Protopterus annectens. Next base: position 774,432,411 of record NC_056747.1, on the reverse strand, counting down.
CTCTCCATAAAGGGGGAGCAACTACAGACCCTGGGAATTATCGCCCCATTAGAATGACGAGTCTGATATGTAAAACTACTGAGTGCGTCATCATGGACCTGATTAATAAAGATATAGGAAATCTCCAAACTCTGGACCCCATGCAATTTGGCTTTGTGGAAGGAAGATCATGCCTGCTCAACCTGATTTGACTTCTTTGAGTCAGTCATCAGGGCTGTGGATGAAGGTAAGGCAGTGCATACAGCGTACGTCGATCTGGCCAAGGCTTTTGATACCATTCCTCATTCAGGAATTATTGATAAACTCACCAAACTAGGCATCAACCCCTATATCACTAGGTGGGTTGCAAATTGGCTCACAGTTAGAACACACAGTGCGAAAGTAGAAGACTCCGTCAGATAGCCGACCAGTCACGAGTGGAGTCCCACAGGGATCGGACCCGAGTCCTCTCCTGTTCGGCATCTACTTCTCAAAAGTCCAGGCCAACACAAAGGGACTCTAGCTGACCAAGTTTGCAAATAACTGCAAGCTGGGAGCCATTATTAACTACCCAAGTGATGCAGACATCCTACAGAAAGGCCTCACTGAGACCAATGACTGGTGTCAAAACCATTGCCTTAATCTTAATGCCAAAAAATGTGTTGTCATCCTCTTTGGTAAAAAATCAGTTCCCACCAATTACCACATCGATGGGAGCCCACTGAACACTGAAGGCATTATAAGAGATCTGGGAACTTAGGTTGACAGCAACCTCTACTTTGACTACCATATTCCCACTGTGGTCAGAAAGCCCTTCTATGCGCACATCTCATTACCAAGGTTTTTGCATCCAGGAAGAAAGAGGTCATTGTCTCTCTCTACTCTTCCCTCATTAGACCAATCATTGAGTATAATGTCCCATTTGGCATGCACCTCACTAGACCAGCAACAGCTGGAGAGGCCACAGAGTTTCCTCACGAAGAGAATCCTAGGCATTAAACACCTGAGGCACTCCTTAAAATGGAGAACATCTGTGCAGTGACAGAGACCTGGTTCAAGGCTCCAGAGAGCACCCCTGCATTACCAAGCTATAATTCATACCACACCTTTCGGACACCTAACCTGGACCAAAACACTAAAGGCGGAGGCGTGTCCATATTCATTAAGGATATCCACACCTCCAGGCTAGTTGCTCAGCATAATGCATCCAAGATTATCCAAGTTCAACTAACTCTAGGCAAGACCGCAATCCAAACTGTACCTTGCACAGATCCCCCATCATGCCCTAGGATTCCCACTCACCCTAATAATGGGCGATTTCAACTACCCCACCATTAACTGGGAAACTACTCATGTACCAACTCTTGTGCTCAACGTTTTCTGGAATTCATAAATTCCAACGCCTTGGATCATCTTATTCACACCTACACCAGAGGCAGCAATATCCTAGACCTGGTCATTACCAACATGGGCAACCGGTATTCCACACCAGAGGTCAGTTCCTCATTGGTCAGATCTGACCACAAGCTAATCACCCTAGACATCCACATCCCACCCTCACCCCCAATTTGGGAAACCACCATAAAAAATTTCTCCAAAGCCAACTTCACACTTCTTAAGACAGAAGTGGCAAACTTCACGACACCCATGCTGACGGACAATAGAGGTACGACTGCTGAAGCCTACACAAATGCACTTTATAAGCACTAGTGCATAGATCATGCAATCCCTAACAGAACCAAGATGCTATCCTCCAAAAAAAGGAAGCCAATCTGGTGGTCCCCTGCCATAAACAAACTCTACAACAGAAGAAAGAAACTGTTGCAAAAAAAAAAAAAAAAAAAAAAAATTGAGTGAACCCATGGAGCCTCGTGGTCAAAGGCTGAGATCCCTCATAAAATCCTCCAAAGCTAGCTACGAAAACAAAATCGCCACTTATTCTAAAGACAACCACAAAGCATTCTATAGCTATGGCAAGAATCTCAATGGCAACACTCAGATCTGCTCTGAGTTACAGCACAATGGCACTAAATATACAGAACCAACTGATTGTCAGCATCCTAGCAGATAGGTTCAGTGCTAACTTTACCCCTCTCTCATCCCCTAAAGGGCCCATTTCTATACCGGAAGAATGCAAAGTTCCTGTAATCACGGCTGCACAGGTAAAAAAACACACACTCTCCAAAGCCAAGAACACAGCACCAATCAGACCTGACAACATCCCAGGCGACAACATCCCAGGCTGTGTTCTACACGAACTGGCACCCCACCTAAGTACCATGTTCAATCATAGCTTCACCTCAGGCTTTGTGCCCACTGAATGGCACACAGCAATGGTTATCCCACTCCACAAAGGGGGAGCCACCACAGACCCTGGGAACTACCACCCCATTAGCTTGACAAACCTGGTCTGCACGGCTAAGGAACATATCATCGTGGAAATTATAAACAATGACATTGGTAATCTCCAAACTCTGGACCCTACCCAGTTGGGTTTGTAAAAGGCAGATCATGTCTCCTAAACCTGACAGACTTCTTTAAAGCGGTCACCAAAGCCGTAGATGAGGGTAAGGTGCTTCACACAGCCTATCTAGATCTCGTCAAGGCTTTCAACACCATCCCCCACTTTGGAATTATAGATAAACTCACTAACCTAGATATAAATCCCTATGTCACAAGATGGGTTGCCAACTGGCTCACTAACAGAACCCACACTGTGAAAGTAGTAGACTCCAAATCAGACTTCATACCAGTGACAAGTGTAGTACCACAGGGTTCAGTCCTGGGTCCTCTCCTGTTTGGTATCTACTTCTCTGAAGTACAGGCTAACACAGAAGGTCTTTGGCTAACAAAGTCTGCAGATGACTGCAAACTAAAAGCCATAATCAAAACTTCTAACGATGTGGACATCCTACAAAAGAGCCTCACTAAGACAGATGTCTGGTGTCAAAGCCATGGCCTCAAGCTCAATGCCAAAAATTGCATTGTCATCCCTTTTGGTAAAACCTCTGTACCCATGAACTACCACATAGGCGGTAGTCTACTTAACACCGAATGTGTGATAAGAGACCTTGGGACACAGGTGGACAGTAGTCTCTCCTTTGATAATCACATCACCACAGTAGTCAGGAAATCCTTCTATGTGGCATACCCCATCACAAAAGGTTTCTCATCCAGGAAAAAAAAAAAGAGGTCATTGTTCTCTACTCGTCACTCATTAGACCCATTATAGAGTACAATGCCCTTTTTGGTATGGACCTCACAAGACATCTACAACAACTGGAAAGCTCGCAGAAATACCTCACAAAGAGGATTACCGGCCTCAAACAGATGCCCTATGGAGACAGTCTTAAAAAACTCCAGCTTTACTCTGTTGCATATCGCATACTCAGAGGCAATCTCTGCCTAACATACAAAGCTATGTCAAACCCAGAGCTGTTGGACATGCTCCACTTAAAGAAATCCCAATCCCTCCAAGCTACACGCTCTAGGGACCTAAACCTTGTCACCACAATAAACAGAACAAGCTGGAGGGATAGATTCCTATCCCAGAGACTTCCCATACTCTGGAACAAGCTACCTACCTATATCAAACAAAGCTCCTCATTAGCACTCTAAAAATCTTGATGATTGGATGGGAGATAGGAAATGTACCCCGGGAATCACGTCTGTGGCTCTGCTTGACAGGGGCACAGGAAAATAAATTTCTTGGGTGGCAAAAGCCAGGGTACCATTTGACTAGGCTTATATAGGCCCCAGGGCCAATAGCCTAATACCTACCTATGAACCTATGTCCTACATGGACAGACTCAGAAGACTCCAGCTATTCTCTGTCTCATATCGCCTACTTAGAGGCGATCTTTGCTGGACTTACAAAGTCATGTCTGACCCAGATGTGTTAGAAATGCTAAATCTAAAGAAATCCCAAGCCCTCCACACCACAAGCTCCAGAGACTCGACCTCAATACCACAATCGAGAGAACATGCTGAAAGGATAGGTTCCTCACCCAGAGACTGTCCATGCTCTGGAATAGACTTCTCATACAGGTCAAGCAGAGCACCTTACTGTCCCTCTTCAAGAGAAATCTTGATGAGTGGATGGGTAATAAAAAGTTCACCCTGGGGATCAGTCCAGTGGCTCTACTTGATAGAGGCACTGGGAACTAACGTCGGGCGACATGATGCCAGGGCACTTCTATGCACTAGGCTTGTAAAGGCTCCTGGGCCATTAGCCTAGTACACACCTATAAACATGAATATGGTATTGGGCTAGATGGTTAGTGTTTCTAATAAGTTTAAATACATGGTATGGATTTCCTGGACATTGAGCTTGCAAGTAAGTGCTACTGGATTTTGCCTATAGTGATTTGAACATGGAGCAGCTCAAGTGCATTGCCCTGTTTGATCAGACTTGAGGCATATTTATTTTTGATATAAATCGAAACACCTCCACCTATAGTCCCACGCTCTGTAGTAGCTGGTCTAAATGTGTGGAAGGCATTATAACCTTGCACTGTTGGTGTGCTATCCACGGCTTTAAACCATGTCTCAGTGACTGAACAGACATCAGCATTCTCTAGGGTGAAAACAGCCTCTACGGAATGAAGTTTTCTTTTTTGTTTAGCCTCCTAGCATTTAGCAGTAATACCTTTATATTTTCTTGGTTTTGATCTGCTATATTGGAAGTACTTTCATTCTGGCATTGCGTAAAAAAGGCACTATGGGAAAAGACAGTGTTTTAGCTAATTTTCAAAAGCCTAGATGGGAGAGGTGCCGACCATCCCTGGCAAAGCAGCATGATCTGTTGACCATCTCCTTCCATGATGACAAATATTGCACCCCCTTAGAATGACACTAGAAACTAAGCCAATTATTAGTCAGTCACCTTTTGTTCGTATTGTGGTATCGTCCTTGGAGATGGTAAAATGCTGCTCAATGCTAGGCTCATACCAGCCTAGGACACATATTCCGAGAACTCCAGGAGGTCTCTCTTCATATAGTCTAGGGAGGTATGTCTCAGGCCATTTACACCCACATGGACTATGACTCAGTCATACTGGTGCTTAAGGTCCAATATCTTGAGTGTGTGTGTGTAATGTGGCAGATCCTTGCCCCTGATAAGCAACTGATGGTGACTTCCTCCTTACTCAGCCTGGTGAGAGGGGCATCAGTGTGTCACATGATGGAGCCTCCAAAGACAAGAATGTTGGATTGTGTGGCAGCTTGCCTTATGGGCTTAGAAGTAGAGGCTCTATGAGATGTGTCTGTTATGTGTTGATGTGGGTGTTGTTTTGAAAAAGTGCATTTGGGGCTGATGAGGGTATTTGTTTTGTGTACTTTATCTAGGAGGTCTTTGGGGTTTGGGAAGGTTACATTTATGTGGCTCAGCATATGTAGGTCTATATGTCTGCTTTGAGTTTTGTGTGACGGATGCAGCATGTCTACTACTGAAAGCCTTATCAACATTAGGAGTACTTTTATGTGACAGCTTTGCCTCCAGTGACGTTGGGTAAATACATCTCTCACATACCATATCAGTTTGTTTGGATTGCCACAGGATGCTCATTATCCACCAAGCTGGTAACGGAGATAGTGGGAAAGTTCATATCCATGGTAACAGACCCCTTTTTATTGATTAGACAGTTGGAGTGAGAATATAAAGCAATGTCAGGAGTACCCGGTTTGCAAAGCTGTAGACAGTGCTAGTCACTGCAAACTAGTTGTCCTGTGTGCAACTAAGTATTGGTAAAATTTCAAATTTGCTTTTACAGGAAAAAATGTCACACTTGAGGGGAAACTAATAAGTAAACCTTGAAAATTTAAGGATGAAGCATTTAGGCAGATATTCTGAAGTAATAAAAATAAGGCAGCACTTACTGAAAACAAAGACATAGCCTGCCAAGAATGATGAAAAGACATGAGTTGTGTGAATGGCTACTGCTAGTGCTGGTCTCACCACAAGTTCACTCTGCTGAGATACAATGCTCCTTTGCTTCTTCTCCCACCAGAAGCAAAACATTAGCACCAGCCCCAAGATGAGAAGCAAGCCATAGCCTGTTTGCTGATCCACAGTCTTGTCCCAGGTAATGCAAGGGCTTGTAAGCTTGTTGTAAAATTTTCCTAGTAGATGCTTTGAATACCAACCAGACCAATCAGTAACATCAAGCACAGACACTCACTGCTCAACCAGAAACAGTCAGGAATCAATGCACGCTGCTCCTACTCTCACCAAGAGCAGAATATACGCACACATTTCCAAGCTGTCACCTCTGCAGCAGTTATTAAGCTTTCTGGTGATCAACAGTCTCCAGGAAATAATGTCCCTGTGCTCCTTCTCTCACCAGAAACAAAACAAACACTAATCCCTTCAGGAATGCATGGATCATGCGATCCCAAATAAAACCAAGACCCAATCCTCCAAAGGCAGACGTCCTGTCTGGTGGACCCCAGCCATAAACAAACTATACAATAGAAGGAGGAAGCTACTAAATGATAGAGCAAAATCCCAAAAAGGGAAGGCATCACTGATCAGTATTAGCAAAAAACTACGGGCACACATAAAATCATCTAAGGCCAGCTTCGAGAGAAAGATTGCACAGGACACTAAGGATAATCACAAGGCTTTCTTTAGTTATGTTAGGAACCTGGGTGGTAATTCCCAGATATGCTCAGAATTAGTCCAAAATGACAAAAAATACACCGAACCCACAGACATTGCCAACATCCTAGCTGACAGGTTCAGTGCAAACTTCTCCCCACCAAAAGGGCAAATATCTATCCCAGCAGAGTGCTGCCCCCCTGACATCTCAGATGCTCAGGTAAGAGCCGCCCTCTCCAAAGCAAAAAACACAGCATCAATGGGACCAGATGGTGTCCCGGGCTGCATCCTACATGAACTCCAAGAAGAGCTAAACCCAAACATAAAACTACTGTTCAATCTCAGCCTTACTACAGGATATGTGCCCAAAGAGTGGCGTACAGCAACAGTGGTCCCTCTCCATAAAGGTGATGCCTCAACGGATCCTGGAAACAAGCCTGACTAGCTTGGTCTGCAAAGCTATGGAAAGGATCATCATGGATCTCATAAATAAAGATATTGGGGACCTACAAACACTGGATGCTACCCAGTTCGGATTTGTTAAGGGCAGATCCTGCCTCTTAAACCTGGTCGATTTCTTTGAAACAATCACGAAGGCCATTGACGAGGGGAAGGTGGTCCACACAGCCTACCTGGACTTCGCAAAAGCCTTCGATACAATACCCCACTCGGGCATTATAGATAAGCTCACCAGCTTAAATATAAACCCCTATGCCACTAGATGGATTGCAAACTGGCTCAAGGACAGAACCCACATGGTTAGAATTGCTGGAGCCATGTCAGACTCAAAACCAGTTACAAGTGGTGTCCCACAAGGCTCAGTCCTGGGACCTCTCTTGTTTGGTATATATTTCTCGGAGGTACAGGCCAACACGGAAGGACTGTGGCTGACCAAGTTCGCAGATGACTGCAAACTGGACGCCATAATAGACTCTCCAGTCGACACAAGCATTCTCCAAAAGGGCCTCATAGTAACAGACAACTGGTGCCAAAGCCATGGCCTCAAGCTAAATGCCAAAAAGTGTATAGTCATCCCCTTTGGCAAAAACAAAGTGCCCACAAATTACCACATAGGTGGTAATCCATTAAGTACAGAAGAAGTAATTAGGGACCTGGGGACCCAAGTTGATAGCAATCTCTCATTTGACAACCACGTACAAAGTGGTTAGAAAAACATTTTATATAGCCCACCTAATCATGAAGGGATTCACATCTAGATCAGGGGACATCATCGTGCCTCTTTACTCATCCCTCATCAGGCCCATAATTGAGTACAATGCCCCTTTGGGATGTACCTTACCAGACACCTGCAGCAACTGGAAAGACCCCAAAAGTACCTCACCAAGAGGATCAAAGGGCTCAAACAGATGCCATATGCTGCCCGGTTAAAGAAACTCCAGCTCTACTCAGTGGCATACCGCCTGTTCAGAGGCGATCTGTGCCTGACGTATAAAGCCATGTCTAACCCGGAATTAATGGACATGCTGCACCTCAGAAAATCCAAATCCCATCGAGCCACGTGCTTGAGAGACTTGAACCTCAGCACTGAAATAAATAGGACATGCTGGAGGGACAGATTCATAACCCAGAGGCTCCCTTCACTCTGGAATAAAATCCCAGTCCAGGTTAGGCAGAGTCCCTCATTGACTCTCTTCAAGAGGAATCTTGATGAGTGGATGGGAGATCGTAGGTTTACTCCGGTATCACTTCTGTGTCACTGTTAGACAGAGGCACAGTATACTAACCTCAAAAAAAGGGCATAGCAAAATAAATTTAAAATGGGTGGCGAAAGCCAAACACGTTCTGGCTAGGCTTATAAATGCCCTAGGGCAGATAGCCTAGTATGAACCTATGACTATTGACAGGCAGAATGTGGGCTCTCCAATAATTGGTGGTTTTGCAATAGATGTTGCAGATTTTAAAGGTATGATGGAAAAATGTGTTAATATCCAAAGCACTGTAGGGTGCACTAAGCAGTTAGATATGAAAGAGGGGATAACTTGAGCTTTAGCTGTTTAAGTGGACAACTGCTAATTTTAAGAGTGTAAAATAGACTAAAAGGGGTTGGGCACTTTATATTCTGGTTCTATGGAATAGAATATGATGATTTTTTTTTTTGATAAAGCAGTCTATCAGACTAGTACGGGGCAATTACTCATCTATGCAGTTAGTGATATACCAAATGAAAAACAGTATGCTTAAATCCTCTTTTGCTAGGACATGAAGATTAACAACTTCATTTTAACTTACTGTGGTATATTGTGCTTCAGTTTAAAAGTGCATTAGAGGAATATTTAAAAAAGGCTCTAATTTTGTCCTTTTGTACCTTCATTATTTTTTACTTTGTCCAGAATTTCTGAGCAATGAAGTCGAGGGGTGTGCCTTCAGGTCTGATCAGCCTGGCACAGATGGTGATCCTTCAGCCTGGCACAGATGGTGATCCTTCAGCCTGGCACAGATAGTGATCCTTCAGCCTGACACAGATAGTGATCCTTCAGCCTGACACAGATAGTGATCCTTCAGCCTGACACAGATAGTGATTCTTTGCCTGCTAAAGGTAGAGATCCTCTAGCTGTTTAAACTGTTACACTCTTCCTTAATTCTCAGTCTGTGCATTTCAGACATTAAGGCTGTATTTTAAGGATGCCAAAGGACCAGCCTAGGATATTTAGCTTGAGGCATGGGTGAAAACAATCAGTGGAAAAGTTAAGAGACTGCACTTGCATAGTAGCCAGGGATTTCGAAGGCACATCAAGTGCTTTGTGGAGGCATTAAAATGTGACCCATGTCAGTATCTCCTTAAAGATCCCCGTCATTTTTACTTACTTCTCAATGGAATACACTAGTCTTGAGCTGTTAAAGTAAATTAGCACTGTTAATTTATTATACTAAGCACAACTTCTTGTATAGTTTAAAAAAAAAATAGTGCTTTAGCCAAAAATAGTGAGCGAGTCATTCACTCACAGTGCTTAAGATCCTCCTCCTATATCAGAGGAGTACCACTTCCACTATAGCAGCAATTAAGCCTCACTGCAGTTTCTCCCTATTCCTACCTCTTCCAGTAAAATTACCTTGACCTGGCTATTCCTGTGTATTAAGTTTCTGAATTACATCTGTGCTTTTTGTCACACCACTTTAATACTGATAAGTTGAGGAGATAGGACTGGCTGAAGTTCACAAATTACTCACTATTTAGTAATATCCCCTGTGCTGTGTGCACTAAAATTCAGCTCTGTTCAGTTGTGCTAAACACTGTAATATGGCATGTGTCAGACTAATTCCTACGGCCAATGTCATCTTGTCCCTTATTTTTTTCTTGATTTTTTTTTAAACAAGTACTGAATGTTCTGAGTGTACTGCAGTATTCAAACAATGCAAAACCTTCTTCCACAGAACACAATACAATGTTTCCTACACTAATACAGTTATGCCATGACTATGCAAAGATCACACAGACACACCAAGAAACAAAACTGTTCCTGAACTTCTTACCCACTGAGGAGTCATCTTCTTGATCAGAGCTGTTGTTGCTATCCCTTTCTGGAGAGCTACCACCAGACCCCCGCAATACATTCCTGATGGGAACAAATAAGAACTTTTTGTATCCTGCAAAGATCTTTCTGTTGGCTCCTACAGTGTCCCTTCGAAGGGTGATGGGTGACTTGCTGCCCTCCTTTTCTTCTCCTCCTGAGTCCATCTCCCGGCTTAGTCGATGGTTGCTTATGGCCTTCCGTCTCAGTGTCACAGGAGACTGTTGGTCCTGACAGCTTTTGGGAGTAATCAGATTACTGGTCACAAACCCTTCATTGAGGTCCACATCTTCATAGTCATGGTCACTTAGCTCATCCTCCTTATCCTCTGTAGGTTGTTTCTTACATACTGTGGAGTAAACGTGTTTTTCTTCAACAAGATTATCAACAGGTGAAACATTACTCTCCCTAAAAAACTTTACATTTTCATATTCAGGTTCTTGTATGTTGCCAGCAATGTGACTTTCTGTCTGGTTCACAGTTTTACAGTCTGGTTCTTGTTTGTTAACAGTAAGGTGACTTTCCATCTGGTGTTCGTTACTGTCAGAATTCTGAATATCATCGTCAATATTGACAGGTGTTACCCTCCCAGACTCCTGGTTTGGCCCATTTTTAGACTCGGCATCCTCTTGCTTTTTAAATTGTGCACAGGTGCTTGGTTCTAGCTCCTCGGCAGCTGCTGCCGTACTGGATGCCTCCTCTTCCACCTCGTTTTCTCCCTGCTCCTCTGTCACACTTGCCCTCTGGTCCCGTGTCTCCCATCTATCCTTGTCATAGCACCTACGCTCCTTAGCCAGTCGAGTCTGTAGGTAAATGCATTTGAATTTCTCCCGGTTAAGGAGCCCCTGTAAGCGCTTCTGCTCACTCCGGCACCGCTCCAACTCAGCTTCTATGTCGGCCAGAGAGCCAAGCTGCAACAAGGGTGCATCACCCTCCGGGAACTCAGTCCTCCAGTGCTGCTCAAATTCTTTCTGCACCTCTCCCATGCCTGTTGCCCGGTCCATCCGACAATCAAGCGCCACACGAGGTAGGCTACACCACGCGCCAGGTGTCCCCAGCTAGTGGATGGCTTGGAAAACACTGCTGCACAGATCCTGCACTATCGTCCGGCACAACTTGACAAGGCACTACACTTTACAGCCGCTACTACGTTCTTCAACAATTCATAAGACAAACTTTTCTTAGCGTAACTGCTTCCGGCTACATTCCCCCGCCTCATTCATTACCACGCCCCTCACAATTTAAATCTACCTGCCCACAAATTCGACACCTTCTATCAACCGCAGTCATGGTGTACACCTTTTCCCGTACAAATGCAGTTTTGTAGAAGAAGCGTCTTGTAATCTTTCACGTGGCTTTAATCTGGGTCATGCTATATAATGACACTAAGTAAAGCACTACGTCTTATGTCAGTTTGCTGTCTGTAAGAATTCTCAGATTAGCTCATAAGAAGCTTTCGAGACTCGAGTTACTGATATGAAGAATCTCAGCATACATTTTAACCTCTTTCCAGAAAAAATCTGGACAAGCCAAAAATAATGAGAGGACAAAGACCCCAAAATAGGGCCACATTTAAATTTTGCTCTTATAAACTTGGAAAGTTGCTAGAATAAAAGGTTTTGTGTCACCGTACATGTTCTGAAGAATAGGAAGTTGAAAACTCAAATGTAGTATTTTTGGTGAATTCGGTCCTCACTCCTTTGCCAGAAACTGCAAATTTTATGAAGAAGCCCTAAAAAAACTGGACATTCTGCGAAAAACTAGGCAATTAAGAGATATGCACCCCAGAATTATGGTATTTTTTCTTTGTAATAAAAATTCCATCCAGTCACCCGGCGTTGTGACTATTGGCTGTAAACAATGGCCGCTGTTGATGTGATACCCTTATCCCCATGTGCAAAAATGGGAAAAAGAGAGGTTATGGATAGATATCTGTCCCTCCAGCATGTCCTATTTATTTCAGTGCTGAGGTTCAAGGTCTCGAAATATAGCTCAAGAGATTTGATTCTTTAACCGGGCAGCATATTTATTTTATTTATTTATTTATTTATTTATCATTTGTTGACCGGGAATGTCCGACTAGGTTCCAGAGCCTGTTTTTTGTTTTCCGGGGAGAAATGCTCAGATCCGTGTCTTTGAAGTGGGAGAGCGGGAGGAAACCGGAGGACCGAGAACACAAGTATGACTAACACAGGGCACACACAGGCACCCCAGCACCAACAGAAAGGAACCCCAGAGGAACCAACCGCTGTGATTGCACCAACATAACCACTGCCACTGCCTATGTGTTTGGTTTGCCTCCTATTATAGGTCTATGTGAGACTGGAATTGTAGTGAGTGTGGTTTCCTTCTTCTTGGGAGGTTCTGTATTTTACTAGTTATTGGGGTAAGGATTCCACCAAGAGCTTAGCCTGTGATTTACGCTTTGTTGGAAAGTGCGGGGAGGAGTCTTGGGTTTATTTGTACGCTGGGGGGTCATATTAAGGATTGAGGCAGTTGTAACATTGGAAGTTCATCTGTGGAATTTTACAGTGTTATTCTTTGTTGTCAAGATTCACACGATGCAAGCAAGTTTCCTACTTTTTAACACAATAATTGAGAACATGTTTTCTCAGATAGACATCTCTTCCAAATGATTTCAAACTGGAACCTATAATATTTGGTTATATAAAATAAACTAAAAAGTTCCTAATACTTGAAGACATCTGTGTAGGTGCTGTCACATAAAGTTATTGCATTATAACTGTTTTGCTTGATTGTAATAACTGTTTTGTATTATTTTGACAACTGGTTTTGTCGTTTACTGTTTAGCACGCTTTCAGGTGAAATGTCAATGTTTTGTTTTCGGTCCAGGCCTTGACTGAAAATGATCTTCTGACAGGTTTACCTAGCCAGATGAAAAGAAAGAAAGAAAGTGTTCCACTACTAACCACTATCTCTTTGTCAACACCTCTCAACCACTTTGCTCTGAATGGCAGAGCTTCTGCAGATTCAAATTTGCTGCTATTATTTTAAAATCCTGATGTTATGGTCAGTCTTGTATGCAGCTCACAAAACCTGGACAGACTAATCTATCCCACACTAGATGTATCTGTGGTCATCTTTGTCAGTGGACTTTAAGGATGTAGTGGAGTACCCAACAGCAGATTCAAAGGAGCTATCCACCAAAGGATTGCCCATTGGCAACAGGAAGTAATAAATCCAATTCTTCATAGTCAAGCAGTCCTGCGACCACTGAGATTTTTGGTCTGTTGTGAGTTGCACATGTGCAGGTATGTTAGTGGAACCATTAACAAAGAGGCTGCCATCAGTGTATGAAGATACATGGCTTGCCAATCATAAGATCTGTGGGGCCAGGAAAGGAGATTATTTTTAGAGTGAAGCTGTTCTACAACTTCTCTAGCAGAAGAAAAGGCTACATCAGTATGTTGAGTACACATTAGTCTTTAAAGGTTACAGGTCATAATGGGGTGAATGGTGGGTTTTCATGAGCTTAAGTTTCAATTTCTTAAAATGTTTAAACCCTAAAATACATACAGAACTTAAAATAAGATGACAATTTAATAAAGGCTACTATAAATGGATAAATTAGGTCCGGTATTTAAAAAGTTCTTTTAAAAATGGGTCTTAATGGACCTCATAAACAGGCTTTGATAGAAGTATACAGAAGGTAGTGAGGTAGTAAATTCAGAGTATTGGCTCTTGGTGGTCATATGAGTTCCTGCCTTCATTTCCAGATGTATATCACTAACCATCCCTCATCATCAGAGTGAAGTTGGCAGATGGGAAAGTAGAGAACTAAAGCTCATATTACAGGCTCGGTTCCAGAGAAGTAGAGCTGAGTAAGTTAATACCAATTTCATGACAGTTGTTCTGGATGCTGTGGGCAGTTACTGAAGGCTCTACAAGAGAGAGGCAATGTTCTCATACATATCTGTGTCAGTAAGTAACTTAGCTGTACAATTATGGAGTTGCAGTCTGTGTCAAGAAGCCTAAGATGAGAGGCGTTATGATAGTAAAGCTGGACTGAAACAAGTGCACAAATACCTATGGCTAAGACCTGATAAGGGATGGAAGTTTCATGTCTTCGTGACCACCCAGGGAGGAGTCTAGGCTGTTGTGCTATCAGTGAAGCACATCATGTAGTGTGCCATTCCCTGAAGAGAGAAGCTTCTCTTCAAAATTTAAAAAAGGAAATCTGCCTTTTATGTGTTTTGCTTAGACTGGTATTCTAAACAGATTATATTCAAAATGTGCATGCTGACTGGACAAACTAATAGGCATGCTTATTATAAATCCAGTGTTTCACAAATAAAACAGTTTCATTAGCTATATTTTTCAACACTCCTAGTTGAGAATTCTAAATATTAAAAAAGACAAAACACTATCAATCACTAGTAAACTTTTTTCCATGGAGCAGAATAATACATAATATTAAAGAAAAAAAACCCTCATGATTTTGATTTAGAAAGCGTTTCACAAAGAAGCTGAACTGCATATTTCTTACCTCCCAAAACATGTGTCTCCTTATTTATTGACTTCATTCCTCAATTATACCCCAGAAAACTACAATGGTTTGTGGAACAGACCAAAAATGTGAAGCAAACATCCCTGCATTGTGAGAAAATAAACCCAACAGTTGTATATGAGTCCTTACCAACAGACGTGTGTGTGTGTGTGTGTGTGTGTGTGTGTGTGTGTGTGTGTGTGTGTGTGTGTGTGTAATAAAAAACAGAAACAGCAATGTACTGTATTGCCATAGAACATGTGCAATACATATCTAGGATCCCCCAGACTACTAGAAACTGGTGGAAGAGCAATAAAGTCATATTATACAATTCCATTATTTAGAAAGATTTTTTCCTTAAATAATGTTATTGCACAATAGCAATAATCTACTCGTGTGTGGATAATGCAAGATTTACCCATGGTTGCCTTTCTTTAATCACCAGGGCTTCACCGTTGTGATCAAGCCATGCAGCCTTGGGTAATTCCTGCATCACCCACATGCAGTTGTGAATTATAAGCTAAAAAGTGTTATAAAATGTCAATATACACACAGGCATACATATATATATATATATATATGTGTGTGTGTGTGTGTGAGTGTGTATGTGTGCGTGTGTGTATAATATCCTTACTTGCGTACATGTTTACATATGTGTGTGTCATCTAATAGGAACCTTATATATATATATATATATATATATATATATATATATATATATATATATATCTATATTCTTCTTTTTTCGGCTTTTCCTGGTTAGGGGTCGCCACAGCAGATCACCTGTCCACTCATGATTGGCAGTAGAGTCTTACAGTGTCAAGTTGCCAGCGTGGTGCCCAACCTTCCACAGAAGGCACACACATGCACACACTTGTGCCTATGGTCAATCTAAAGTATCCAATCCACCTACAGCATGTCTCTGTGATGTGGGAAAAAACCAGAACAGCTGGAGCAAGCCCACATGACCAGAGGGAGGACATGCAGACTCCGCACAGAAGGCACCCCAGCCGAGGATCGAACCGGAGAACGTCTTACTGTGAGGTGCCATCGCTAACCACTGCACCACCACGGCCGTCCTGTGTGTGTATGTATGTATATGTATATATATATATATATGGTTCCCTATGAAACCATCGAAGTTACACTACATCGAGAATGACTACATCGAGACTAGACCATCGAAAGTACATAACAGCGAAAACAGAAATCGACATTTAAAACACGAACACCAGAACACCGACACACGGAACGTAAACAACACACTACACTACATAGAATACACACTAGCCCTGACCCAAACCCTAACCCTAAGGTCCGACACTATCGCACACTTCACCTACCTGCACCCTAACCCTAACTCACTTACCCACCCCTAGCCCAAGCTCCGACACTATCACACTTCACCTACCTGCACCTAACCCTAACTCACTTACCCACCCCTAGCCCAAGCTCACTATCACACACTTCACCTACCTGCACCTAACCTAACTCACTTACCTGACCACTCCTACCTCCGTCACTGTCGCACACTTACCGGGTCGCGTTAAACATACACCAGTGCTGTGACATTCCATTTCGACGCTTTGGAAGTCGACGATTTCCGTTTTCGATGGTTTGCAATTTCAATATAGAAGTCCCGATCTTCTCATTTTCGATGTAGTGTAACTTCGATGGTTTCATAGGGAACCATATATATATATATATATATATATATATATATATATATGTTCCCCAAAAGCTGTGTCAAAATATTCTCTCGGGAGTCCTTAGACGCCATTAACTCCACACATTCCCAGAAAATGTTTTCCCAATTTCTTCTCTCATTCCCTTCTCACCTCCAGCATCTACTCTCTGCTTGAGGGAAAATCCTCCAAAGTCCACTCAGAGTCAAAAAAGTGCCCATGTAAACATTTCCGTGTAAATATCCTACATTTTGTGGACATCACAACATACCCAGAGGCCTTACAAAGTATCCTCTCATTGTTCTTATATGATTTGTTTTTCTAATCTTCCCTTCCATCCTGTTCTGATATCTTGTGATTGTTTTTATAGCTATCATGAAGGGCTTTCTACGCCTTACCTATTATCCCTTTCGTAACTGCATCTTCTGTTCTTAATTCCATTAAAACCCTAACAGAACTGTTTTATTACTCAGTCCTTCTATATCTCTCTCTCCCTCTCTGTATTCTGCCAACAGGCCCTGATATGGAGAGCATTCCCTGACATGTACTTCAAACACCTGCTTGGTTTTATCTCACACTGCAACTATACCCTTCCACTTTATTTTTTTCTCAGTATCATGACTCCCTTTTTTAGTTTCATTCAGTTACTTCCTGTCATCTCATGCCTATTTTGTGTATCCTTATTTGTATGTGTTCCTATTGACAAAATCTCCTTTCTCCATCCCTCACTGGTTTAGTCTTTATAATGGTGTCTGCCACTATATATTTATATATATATGTATATATATATGTATGGATCCCATTTGATCCAGTGAATTTATGTTTCATCGAAACGTAAATTCGCGACCTCACTTTCACGAAAGTGCATTTTTTGAAAATGCACTTTCGTGTAAAAAAAAAAACAAAAAAAACCAGAAAAGAAATAAAAACATGCAGTTTGCATGTAACGTTAGTTGTAACGTTAGTTGTACGTTAACGTTTAGTGTTGATGTACAACTAAGCAAACTGTTGCTGAGATCGTGGTACAGTGGGGATAAGGGAATATTCCCTTTCCCCCACTGTAGTGCGATATCAGAGTGAGAATATTAAAGTAGGGGAGGTGTGGGGGCACAGGGGGGCTTGACCCCCTGCGTAATAGTGTTTAGTGTGTTTTTTTGGTTTAGGTTTTATTATTCTTTTTACACGAAAGTGCATTTTTGAAAAAATGCACTTTCGCGAAAGTGAGGTCGCGAATTTACATTTCGATGAAACATAAATTTGCTGGATCAAAGTAGATCCATATGTATGTGTGTGTGTGTGTGTGTGTGTGTGTGTGTGTGTGTGTGTGTGTGTGTGTGTGTGTGTATGGGTTCACTTCAGATGCTCAAAATACTGAAATCTCGAATTTCAGTATCTTGAGCCCAGGAAACCGAATCCACATAATAGCAAACGTTTAGAAGTGTGAAATTCAAAATCTCGAATACCGGAGGATTTGAATTTCACTCTTCTAAAGTTCCGCTATGGTCATGTATTCAGGTAAGTGTGTATGTGTGTGTTAAGGGGTTTGGGTAGGGGCTGTGGTGTTTGTCAGTGTGTTTTGCTGCTGTGATGTGTGTGTGGGAAGAGAAAGTAGCTCGTGTGGTGGTGTTCTGTGAGTGTTTGTATGTAGTGCGACCTCGGAGTGAGAATATTTAAGTAGGGGCGTGTGGGGGGCACAGGGGTGCTTGCCCCCCTGCTTTCATGTAGTAGAGTGACTGTGTGTTTGTGTGGTGGATGGTGTGTGTGTGTGTGTGTATGTAGTAAAACCGTGAAATTCAAAACCTCCGGTATTCGAGGTTTTGAATTTTGCGGTTTTTAGTTTTCCTTGTTTTGTGGATTCAACTTCTTGGGCTTGAGATACTGAAATTCGAGATTTCAGTATTTCGAGCTTCTGAAGTGAATCCGTGTATATACATACATACATATATATATATATCTATATATATATATATATATATATATATATATATATATATATAAAATACACAGACACACATATGCATTGTGTGCGTATATATACATATATATATATATATATATATATATATATATATATAATATACATATATATCTATATATATATCTATATATATATATATATATATATATATAATACATATACATCTATATCTATCTATCTATCTATATATATATATATATATATATATATATATATATCTATACACACGTGTGTGTGTGTGTGTGTGTGTGTGTGTGTGTGTGTGTGTGTGTGTGTGTGTATATATATATATATATATATATATATATATATATATATATATATATATATATATATGTGTGTGTGTGTGTGTGTATACATATATATATATATATATATATATATATATATATATATATATATGTATGTGTCTTTTGGCTTTTCCTGGTTAGGGGTCGCCACAGCGGAACTCCAGTCCGCTAATGATTGGCAGTAGATTTTTGAGTGCTGGCTTGCCAGGCCTAACGCACAACCTTCAACGAAGGAATGCCCATTCACGCATGTCGACACACAGAAGACGCTCTAACTGAGAATCCAACGGGCAACGTCTAACTGTGAGGCGACAACGCTACCGCAGCACCACCACGCAGTACACATATATATATATATATATATATATATATATATATATATATATACATATATATATATATATATATATATATATATATCTGTTTTCGGTCATATGAACTTTCGGTCATATGTAGTGAACCCATATTTATATATATATATATATATATATATACACACACACACATATATATATGTATATATATATACACACACACACACACACATATATATATATATATATATATATATATATATATATATATATATATACGCTGCCAAAAACGTCCAGCACTCTAATCCAAAGGATAATCGCAAATAATGCAAATAATGCAAACAGCCGTTTTGGAAGTAAAGGCTTTATTAAGCCATGCAGTCTGCCCCACAGACCGGTTTCGCTTTACCAAAGCGTCATCAGTGTGTAAAGGCAGTGACGCTAGTACGTATTTTTATATCAACACAAGTCTCTTAAATTAAAGAAACAGTACATAGCTATTCAATCTGAAATATAAATAATATATCTAGATTGAACATAACTCCAACAGCTAACTATATATACAGTATGTGCTCCTATATATACATATTGATAAATTAAACTGTAATGTTATTTAATATAAAGAATTTTTTTACCAATGGTCATTTAAACCTGGCTTAAACAAAGCCCCCAGGTTAACAATCCACCTACGTTCTTTGTTATTTAATGTTTTGTGCTTGTCTAACTCTGATTTACTCATATCAGTGACTTGATCAATACCTACAAATACAAAATGTGCTTTAGGATGGACTAATATATGTTTATACAATGCACTTCGCATTCTTTTTCAAAATAAATACAATATGAAGCAGAGGCTAATAAACAGCTGCAAGATCCCAATTTCTACTGCCCATTACAAATGGATCCTACGGCAGAATTTAAAAGTGCCATAGATCATTTCCTATCACTAGCCTTACAGGATCAAATAGTTAGTACTGAAATAGCAGAACAACTTAAGGTTGATAGCCCAACTTTTCAATATTTTTATCTGGTGCCAAAAATACACAAAACACTGCATA
This sequence comes from Protopterus annectens, assembly GCF_019279795.1. Taxonomy (NCBI): domain Eukaryota; kingdom Metazoa; phylum Chordata; order Ceratodontiformes; family Protopteridae; genus Protopterus; species Protopterus annectens. The sequence goes on along the minus strand of NC_056747.1, from coordinate 774,412,472 downwards.
TTCCTCCGGGAAGACCAATAGTGTCAGGTAGAGGTTCTATAATCAAACCTCTATCGGAGTATCTTGAACAAAAACTAAAACCTCTATTGGTACATGTAAGAGCCGGAATTAAGGATTCTAAGCAATTTTTGTAATTAATGAATGATCTTCAATTATCCACACAAAGTTTATTAGGAACATTAGAGGAGGCCAGGTGTTTGGAAACAGAAGCAGCAGAGAGAATTAGATGTGTACAGGCTGAGGAGGATGAGATATTGCTACACCTGGAAGCTGAGGAGAAGGTAAGGCAGAGGCAGCAAAAAAAGGAGATGCTGACTCTTCGCCAGAGTCATGGAGGTAATGGGGAAGAGAGTAACTGGACCCCAGAAGCACAAAAGGTCAGTAAATGTCTTCCACAATTTACAGAGGGGGATCATTTTGATAGTTTCATTCATATGTTTGAGAGGGTATGTAAACAGTATGATGTTGACCAAAGGCTCCTGACCCCCTTACTGCATGGTAAAGCTGTAACTGTATTATCTAAAACTTCTGATCATGTATTTTTGATTATACTGCTGCTAAGAATTGTCTGTTAGAACTTTTAAGCTAACAGCTGAAACTTATAGGAAAACGTTTCATGAGCATAGACGCAAGGCAGAAGAAAGTGTGTGTGAATATGTTGCTGAACTGAGCACTTATTTTCATAGGTGGGTTAGTGGGAGTCAGGTCACCACGTTTGAAGAGCTGACAGACCTTTTGGTGAGGGAACAAGCCCTTAGCACTTTGCTTGAGGACATGAGGATCTGGTTAGCTGATAGACAATGTGCTACTTCAGATGAGTTGGGGAAGAATGGAGACCTATACCTAGCAAGCAAGGCATCACTGCACAGGAAAGGGACCACAGTGCTACTCATGCATCTAAAGGAACCCATGGTGGGCAGCCCAGACTGCCCCAACAGAATCTGCCAGTAGTAGGGGAACCCACTATTCCAGGTACACATCCAGGACCTAGGGTTAAATATTTTGAATGCAACCAGTGGGGCCATGTGGCATACAGATGTCCACTGAGGCAAGGTGGAAAACAAAAGATGAGAGAGCCAGTAAGTGGGAAAGACAAAATATCAATAGTAGGTTGTCTTGAGACAACAGGGGTACTGAACTACCATCCAGCAGATGTCCTGATAGAGAAGGATTTTGATAAGGTAGCAACATGTGTTTGTGCAGTTACACGCAGTCAGGCATGGAGACAAGCATATGGATCTGGTAGCCTGTGGGAGACCCAGACAGATCACATGCTTACAGCCAGGACTGGACAGGGGATTACTTCAGGGAGGGAGCTACTCTCTAGCAGTGAGACTGGAGGTGAGCCACAGCTGCTTGTGGGTACTGATTCTCCCTTGGACAGAGTGACTGCCAAGGTAGAGGTAAGTAGTAGTACACGAGCTGACAGTGAGGCACCACTGTCAGAGAATGCCAGACTTTTTGTGAAAGGGGAACTGGGAAGGGTTACAAAGAGAGAGTTGAGACAGGCTCAGCTCTCAGACCCTACATTGTAAGGGCTGAAGCAGGTAGCTAGTGAAGCACCTGATTCTCAAGGGAAGGGAGGATCTGTATACTGGGACAAAGGGTTACTGTATAGAGAGTGGACTCCTGAGGGAGGGCTAGAAGGTGAGAGGATACAGTCTACCATCTGGCGCTTCTAGCCATAGCCCATGATATTCCCTTTGCAGGCCACATGGGCATAAAATGTACAAAGAGACATATTATGTAGAACTTTTATTGGCCTGGAATTTCCAGAGATGTAACAGGGTACTGCAGGACCTGTGAGCAATGCCAAAATGTAGGCAAGGCAGGAGACCAAAGCGAGAGTTCATTTGATGCCTTTGCCAGTGATCGAGGAGCCATTTCAGAGGGTAGCTATGGATATTGTGGGGCCTCCGAGTACTCCAAGTTCCACAGGGAAAATGTTTATTCTAGTGGTAATAGATTATGCTACAAGATACCCTGAGACAATGGCTTTGTCCTCCATTGAGGCAGAAAAGGTGGCAAATGCTTTGTTAGAGATTTTCAGCAGGGTAGGTTTTCCAAAAGAAATGCTGACTGACAGAGGTGCCAGTTTCATGTCAGATCTGCTGGCTTGTCTGTGGAAGTACTGTGGGGTGAAGCACCTGAAGACTGCCCCTACCATCCCCAGACTAATAGCCTTGTTGAGAGGTTAAACTCTACAATCAAGTCCATGCTACGGGCATTTGCAGACCAGTTTAAGAGGGAGTGGGACAACTATTTGCCTCATCTGTTGTTTTCTTACAGAAAAGTTCTCCAGGAATCCACAGAGTTTTCACCCTTTGAGTTGCTGTATGGGCATAGGGTGAGGGGACCTCTAGATTTAATACATGATAAGTGGGAAGGTGAGAGTGAATCTCACAAGGAGTCTGTTGTGGCATATGTCCTAAACCTGAGGACAAGGCTTGGTGAACATATGGGCTTGGCCCAGGAGAACCTGTCAGAAGCCCAACAACAGAAACAGGTATGGTGTGACAGGAATGTTCAAGCTAGAGAGTATGCTGTAGGCATCAGGTAATGGTTCTTATTCCTGTCAGACACAACAAGCTGCAAGCAGCTTAGGAGGGTCCCTACAAGGTAGTAAGAAAGGTAAGTAAAGTTAACTACATGGTAGAACTGCTAGGCAGGAGGCAGGGGCACACATTGTACCATGTTAACATGATGAAACCTTACCATGATAGGGAGATCCTTGTGCTGAGCATTTGCAGTGAATTGCAGGCGGAGCCTGAGGGAGATCTGGTGACTGATCTCCTCAGTGAGGCTCGGACTGACACCTCAGTGGAAGGGGTAGCAATGTCCCGACAGCTATCTCCTACCCAGATTCAAGAAAGCCGAGTAGTGTTACAAGAGTTTGGGGACATGTTCACTGGGAAACCAGGGTGCACCCACTTGGTGCAGCACCAGGTGGATACAGGACTCCAAAGGCCTATTAGGTAGGCCCATTATAGGGTGCCTGAAAGAGTCAAACAGACTCTGAGGGAGGAGATGTTGGAACTAGGGATAATTCAAGAGTCCAACAGTCCCTGGGCCTCCCCAGTGGTGCTGGTGCCAAAGAAGGATGGCAGTACCAGGTTCTGTCTAGACTACAGGAAATTAGTCACACAGAGTCAGATGCTTACCCCATGCCTAGGACAAATGAGGCCATAGAGCAGCTGGGTGGGGCTAAGTATCTTACCACCACTGATCTTACCAAGGGTTACTGGCAGGTGCCCTTGACTCCCAGTGCTAGACAGATCAGCCTTGGTGACTCCTTTTGGCTTGTATGAGTTCACAAAGATGCTCTTTGGGATTAAAAATGCACCAGGTGAATGTTTTTGATTCAAAGTGAATTGTTATTGGATAATTGATTAATTATATGTATAATGAATGTATTTAAGATGCATTGTTTGAGTTTTACTGTTTTCATTTGTTTTTCTGATTATGTCTTGGTGAGACAAAAGCGGAAAATTAAATTAAAATTAAATTAAATTACTTTTACGCTAAAGCTGTATCTTCCAGTCTTCATTGACCACCAGTACCACTGTTCTAAGTGATTTTTGGAGAATATTTCTGTGGTTACACTTTTTTTCATTCTTTTACACTCAGATAGACCTAACCCTCTCAAGCAATGTTTCTCAAGGGTCACTTAAAAAACTAGCTTGAATTCTCCGGGGCAGGGGAGGGGGAGATATGTGAAGGCTGCCAGCCTAGATAGATAGAATTTTGTAGATAATTCTGTCATTTATAAATATTAATATAAGCCACAGGCTTGTTTTCTTAAATGGAAGAAAATTATGTTAAATGTTGAACGTCAAAAATGTAACAACAGTGCCCTCTGCTGGAAGAAAACTGATAAGTCAAGTCTTGTATGACTGTTTGATCTCAAACTTGGATCCATGATGTCTGGACCAGCAGATTCTTTCTATTGTTTTGAGACCAGCATTAATTGCTAGATTTTACATATATAATGTCTTTAATTGCTGTGGTTTCCTGACCAGGTGCAAGATCAAAGCTATGTTAAACTCTGAGTTTCTGTTAGCCTGGGAAACCTGAGAAGAATGATGTAATCTAAAATGAGTCAGCAGGATGTATTATCAATTTAAAAGACTGTCTCAGAGAGGGAGAGAGAGAGCATTTTGGATTTTGTCTAAAGCTGACAACAACTCACCAGTACTCTGCTTTCGCTCTATATGTAAGTGTGTTTAGAACTGTGATTGCTCTTAGGAAAAGATAGAAAATAGTAAGTTTAGTCTAGCTGTTCTCTATATGTATGTCAGAACTATTCTACAGTATTATTTTAAGCATTTTCCTGAGATGTCTGAACTCTTGACTAGCAATGTGTAGTGAGAAGTATTGTCTAGTGTTTTTATTATTTATTATTAAATACTTTTAACCCTTTCAAACTTTCAACTGTGGCTGTTTTGTGTAGAGATAATTTAAGCTGTAGAGTACATTGCATGTATATAGTGATACTGTACAAAGCCACTCCAATAGTCTTGCTTCTCAGTCACACTTACCATTTGGATAATAATATTGCACAGCAATAATTGGACACCCCTTGGTAAGGGCCTTATTAGTAGCTGATATAGTGGTTGGTGATTACTACCTTATAGCCTGGCTGGAAGGGGCATAGCTGGAGAACCTGTGCCAGCCTTACCCAGGAGTGTCTGTGTGTTTGTATCTAAATCAAATCTTAAAGTGTGTGTGTGTCAGCTACTTGGACAGGGAAACAAAGCATTGGTTGGACAGAGAGGGTGCCAGTGGGAGTCCTTTTGGGGATCTGGAGAGAAAGGGAGAAACCAGCCCCAGACTGACTGTGATCTCTGTGTGCTCTTAAGGGAAATTGTACTTTAATGTGTGTGTATTTGTTATCCTTTCTAATGTGGATGCCCCTCACTGGTGTTAGTGGTGAGGATTGAGGCTCCTTGATTACTGGGCCAGTGCATGGTAGTCACACCCTTCTCCTGACTGATACCTTTCAACAATGAGATCCCTTTGATGAGTTGTAAGCTATCTGTGAGCCATAGCTTTCGCTATAGCAAGCAACTGAGTAAATGTCAGGAAATTCCTACTAGGACAGATGAACTTTATTTGGGGTTAATCAGAGACTCTTTAATTGATGGTAGGTGTGTACCCAAGAAGACAGAATATTGTAATTAAACCAAAAGCTGATTCAACAAAGTATTAGTTTAAGAGTGAGCACACTTATGCAACCAGCTTATTGTATGTCTTTTATTTTTCCCATAACATATTTGTTTGTTTTTCAATGGAATTGTACAGGTTATAGGTCACACTGAAGGTGAGAAAAGTTTTGAAATGATTTATTGTGGTCTCATTTTTTATATCACAAAAACCTGACATTTTAGCAGGGGTGTGTAAACTTTTAATATCCAGTGTATACATACACACACACACACACACACACACACACACACACACATGTATGTATGCATATGGGTCTACTTTGATTCACTGAAAACTCATTTCACTGAATTTCAAAACACTCACACCAAGTCGCTGAAAGCGCAGATCACTGAAAACTCATTTCAATGAATGTACTGTTGGGCAAATAAAACGTATATGTCCTTTTCCCCACTGTAATATGATCCTGGAGCACAGCCCCCACCTACTTAGTGTTTATACTGTTGAATCTCATTTCACTAAAAGCTAATATATATATATATATATATATATATATATATATATATATACATATACATAATGTATGCATGTGTGTGCATATATGTATATATATATATATATATATGTGTGTGTGCGTGTGTGTGTTTATGTGTGTATATACATTTACATATAGATATATATATATATATATATATATATATATATATATATGTGTGTGTGTGTGTGCTTGTGTGTGTGTGTGTGTGTGTGTGTGTGTGTGTGTGTGTATAAATATACATATATATGTCTATCTATATATATATATATATATATATATACATATATATATATATATATATATACATATATACATATATATATATATATATATATATATATATATATATATACACATATATATGCACACACATACACACACACACACATATACATAGACATATATATGTGTGTGTATATGTCTATATATGGTTCCCCTTCACAAGATCAAATTACTTAAAGCTCGAAATTCACAAGTTCGAGCCCAGAGCTTTCAGTAACTCGAAATTGTGCAGGGGAACAAAAACAAACAAGAAACTGCACACCCCCCCCACTTAAATATACCAACTCCGAGATTGCACTTCAGTGAGGAAAAGGGAAATCTCCCGTTCCGCACTATATGCATTAGCGCACAATGGGAGAATTTCCACTCTTCCGCTTGAATTATCCCTAGTTCCAACATCTCCTCCCTCAGAGTCTGTTTGACTCTTTCAGGCACCCTATAATGGGCCTACCCTAATAGGCCTTTGGAGTCCTGTATCCACCTGGTGCTGCACGAAGTGGGTGCACCCTAGTTTCCCAGTGAACATGTCCCCAAACTCCTGTAACACTACTCGGCTTTCTTGAATCTGGGTAGGAGATAGCTGCCGGGACATCGCTACCCCTTCCACTGAGGTGTCATTCCGAGCTTCACTGAGGAGATCAGTCACCAGATCTCCCTCAGGCTCCGCCTGCAATCCACTGCAAATGCTCAGCACAAGGGTCTCCCTATCATGGTAAGGTTTCATCATGTTAACATGGTACAATGTGTGCCCCTGCCTCCTGCCTAGCAGTTCTACCATGTAGTTAACTTTACTTACCTTTCTTACTACCTTGTAGGGACCCTCCCAAGCTGCTTGCAGCTTGTTGTGTCTGACAGGAATAAGAACCATTACCTGATGCCCTACAGCATACTCTCTAGCTCGAACATTCCTGTCACACCATACCTTTTTCTGTTGTTGGGCTTCTGACAGGTTCTCCTGGGCCAAGCCCATATGTTCACCAAGCCTTGTCCTCAGGTTTAGGACATATGCCACAACAGACTCCTTGTGAGATTCACTCTCACCTTCCCACTCATCATGTATTAAATCTAGAGGTCCCCTCACCCTATGCTCATACAGCAACTCAAAGGGTGAAAAATCTGTGGATTCCTGGAGAACTTTTCTGTAAGAAAACAACAGATGAGGCAAATATTTGTCCCACTCCCTCTTAAACTGGTCTGCAAATGCCCGTAGCATGGACTTGATTGTAGAGTTTGACCTCTCAACAAGGCTATTAGTCTGGGGATGGTAGGGGCAGTCTTCAGGTGCTTCACCCCACAGTACTTCCACAGACAAGCCAGCAGGTCTGACATGAAACTGGCACCTCTGTCAGTCAGCATTTCTTTTGGAAAACCTACCCTGCTGAAAATCTCTAACAAAGCATTTGCCACCTTTTCTGCCTCAATGGAGGACAAAGCCATTGTCTCAGGGTATCCTGTAGCATAATCTATTACCACTAGAATATACATTTTCCCTGTGGAACTTGGAGTACTCGGAGGCCCCACAATATCCATAGCTACCCTCTGAAATGGCTCCTCGATCACTGGCAAAGGCATCAAATGAACTCTCACTTTGTCTCCTGCCTTGCCTACATTTTGGCATTGCTCACAGGTCCTGCAGTACCCTGTTACATCTCTGGAAATTCCAGGCCAATAAAAGTTCTACATAATATGTCTCTTTGTACATTTTATGCCCATGTGGCCTGCAAAGGGAATATCATGGGCTATGGCTAGAAGCGCCAGATGGTAGACTGTATCCTCTCACCTTCTAGCCCTCCCTCAGGAGTCCACTCTCTATACAGTAACCCTCTGTCCCAGTATACAGATCCTCCCTTCCCTTGAGAATCAGGTGCTTCACTAGCTACCTGCTTCGGCCCTTCCAATGTAGGGTCTGAGAGCTGAGCCTGTCTCAACTCTCTCTTTGTAACCCTTCCCAGCTCCCCTTCCACAAAAAGTCTGGCATTCTCTGACAGTGGTGCCTCACTGTCAGCTCGTGTACTACTACTTACCTCTACCTTGGCAGTCACTCTATCCAAGGGAACATCAGTACCCACAAGCAGCTGTGGCTCACCTCCAGTCTCACTGCTAGAGAGTAGCTCCCTCCCTGAAGTAATCACCTGTCCAGTCCTGGCTGTAAGCATGTGATCTGTCTGGGTCTCCCACAGGCTACCAGATCCACATGCTTGTCTCCATGCCTGACTGCGTGTAACTGCACAAACACATGTTGCTACCTTATCAAAATCCTTCTCTATCAGGACATCTGCTGGATGGTAGTTCAGTACCCCTGTTGTCTCAAGACAACCTACTATTGATATTTTGTCTTTCCCACTTACTGGCTCTCTCATCTTTTGTTTTCCACCTTGCCTCTGTGGACATCTGTATGCCACATGGCCCCACTGGTTGCATTCAAAATATTTAATCCTAGGTACTGGATGTGTACCTGGAATAGTGGGTTCCCCTACTACTGGCAGATTCTGTTGGGGCAGTCTGAGCTGCCCACCATGGGTTCCTTTAGATGCATGAGTAGCACTGGGGTCCCTTTCCTGTGCAATGATGCCTTGCTTGCTAGGTATAGGTCTCCATTCTTCCCCAACTCATCTGAAGTAGCACATTGTCTATCAGCTAACCAGATCCTCATGTCCTCAAGCAAAGTGCTAAGGGCTTGTTCCCTCACCAAAAGGTCTGTCAGCTCTTCAAACGTGGTGACCTGACTCCCACTAACCCACCTATGAAAATAAGTGCTCAGTTCAGCAACATATTCACACACACTTTCTTCTGCCTTGCGTCTATGCTCATGAAACTTTTTCCTATAAGTTTCAGCTGTTAGCTTAAAAGTTCTAACAGACAATTCTTAACAGCAGTATAATCAAAAATACATGATCAGAAATTTTAGATAACACAGTTACAGCTTTGCCATGGAGTAAGGGGGTCAGGAGCCTTTGGTCAACATCATACTGTTTACATACCCTCTCAAACATATGAATGAAACTATCAAAATGATCCTCCTCTGTAAATTGAGGAAGACATTTACTGACCTTTTGTGCTTCTGGGGTCCAGTTACTCCCTTCCCCATTACCTCCATGACTCTGGCGAAAAGTCAGCATCTCCTTTTTGTGCTGCCTCTGCCTTGCCTTCTCCTCAGCTTCCAGGTGTAGCAATATCTCATCCTCCTCAGCCTGTACACATCTCATTCTCACTGCTGCTTCTGTTTCCAAACACCTGGCCTCCAAATGAAGTCTATTTAGCTCCAGATGGATTTTTAAGTCCTCTGCAGAAAGGTTGAGCTTTCCATTCTCTGAGTGTTGTACATCTCCACGGCCAGTCTGATCGCCCTCCTGATTGCTGTTTTCTGATGCAGCTGTGACCAAAGCTGCAATCATGTATGCCTTAGTCAGGTTTCCATGCACCAGTCCCTTAGCCTGGCACATCTCAGTCAACTGGCTCCTTGACATCTTGCCATACTCCTCTGCTGACATGCTTGCCTGGTCTCCCTGACTAACTAAGCTAACAAAAGAAATAAAACAATTGTGATCTGAACTCTGAATATTCACTGCATGGCTAATTTAGAGTACAAAAACACCTTCGGTGATCACTGTACACAAGCTACAGGAATTCACTATCCACACAACTACAAGCCAATTGCCAACCAATTGATATGGGGTGTGGGTATCCCACCACTGCCAACCAATTAATATGTGATGCCCATGCACTGGCCTAGTAATCAAGGAGCCGCAATCCTCACCATTAACACCAGTGACGGGAGACCACAATGGGAAGGATAACAAATACACACACATTAAACTACAATTTCCCTTAAGAGCACACAGAGATAACAGTCAGTCTGAGGCTGGTCTCTCCCTTTCTCTCCAGATCCCCAATAAGACTTCCCACTGGCACATCTATAGGGTCCAGATCTCAGCCTATTGGTCAAGCTAAAACCTCCACCACCCTCTCTGTCCAACCAATGCTTTGTGTCCCTGCCCAAGTAGCTGATATACACATACTTTAAGATTTGATTTAGATACAAACACACTGACACTCCTGGGGAAGGCTGGCACATGTTCTCCAGCTATGCTCCTTCCTGCCAGGCTATAAGGTAGTAATCACCACCACCAACCACTAATATCAGCTACTAATAAGGCCCTTACCAAGGGGTGTCCAATTATTACTGTGCAATATTATTATCCAAATTGTAAGTGTGACTGAGAAGCAAGACTATTGGAGTGGCTTTGTACAAATTGATGAAAAGACAAGACGAAAACTGGTCAGAGAGGCTGTTAAGAGCTCTAAAGCAACACTGAAGGAGCTGCAGGAATTTCTGGCAAGTACATGTGACAACAGTCTCCTGTATTCTCCATATGTCTGAGCTATGGGGTAGGTTTGCAAGACAAAAGCCTTTTCTTACACAGAAAAACATCCAGGCCTGGTTAAAATTTGCAAAAATATACATCAAGTCTCCCAAAAGCATGTGGGAAAATGTGTTATGGTCTGATGAGACAAAGGTTGAACTTTTTTGCTACAATTCTAAAAGGTACGTGTGGCGCACAAACAACACTTCGCATCACCAAAAGAACACCACCCCCACGGTGAAGCATGGTGGTGGCAGTATCCTACTTTGGGGTTGCTTTTCTTCAGCTGGAACTTTAGTCAATGTGGAGGGAATTATGAACAGTTCCAAATACCAGACACTTTTGGCCCAAAACCTTCAGTCTGCTAGAAAACTGAAGATGAAGAGGAATTTCACCTTTCAACACGGCAATGACTCCAATCATACACCCAAATCAACAAAAGAATGGCTTCACCAGAAGAAAATTAAAGTTTTGTAATGGCCCAGCCAGACCCAAGATCTTAATCCAATAGAAAATCTGTGGGGTGACGTGAAGAGGGCTGTGCACAAGATATGTCCTCACAATCTGTCACATTTGGAACACTTTTGAAAGGAAGAGTGGGCAAATATTGCCAAGTCAAGATGTGCCATGCTGATAGACTCCTACCCAGAAGACGGAATGCTGTAATTAAATCAAAAAGTGCTTTAACAAAGTATTAGTTTAAGGGTGTGCACACTTATGCAACCAGCTTATTGTATGTTTTTTATTTTTATATTTTTTCCCCTAACACATTTGTTTGTTTTTCAATTGAATTGTACAGGTTAAAGGGCACATTAAAGGTGGGAAAAGTTTTGAAATTATTTATTGTGGTCTAATTATTTTATATCACAAAAACCTGGCATTTTAACAGGGGTGTGTAAACTTTTTATATCGACTATATGAGTGAGTGTGAGCCATGACTTCAGTCTGAACTTCCAAATGTCAAAATTGTTTATGTCAACATACTTTGATCAACAACTCAGATGACAGACAGGTGCAGGAGATTGACAGTCTCTAGGGTTGGGGAATACGGCCCTTCCCCAGGGATAGTGCAGTCTTAGAGTTAGTATATATAATAAGCAGGGGATGTGCAGGGTGCAGGGAGGCTTGCCCCCTGCAA
>NC_056747.1:774330987-774398487 GCF_019279795.1 Protopterus annectens | reverse complement strand
AATCTTCCCCCAGTTACTATCCTGCATCCCTGACCGATTAACCAGTTCCCCTTTCACTTTTTAGATTTGGGTCCAACATGTATACTTCTCAGTTTTCCCACCATGCTCGTATAAGGCATAGTGTTAAAGATCCACTTAAAGTGCAGACACACTAAAACAATAAAATAATAACTGATAAGAGGAACAAAGTGCAGATACACCATATCTTGCAGGTTTCTCTTGTCAGCTTTGACAGTAAGCAGATGTAGGACTGGACTGACACTTCTGCTGCTGCTGCAGGAATCACCGCTGTCACTGATTTCTTGGTTCACATAAAATCTGAACCCCTTTCGGTTTTGTAAGAAGATCGTTTCCACTGATTTAGATAAACAAACTCTGAAATTTTGTTTCTTATGGGAACTTTATCTAAAACAAAACACAGCACATAGCCCAGGAGACATAGAAAATTTAATTTCAGGCAGGGAACACAGAAAAACAGATTTTTGTTGGCCAAGCATTAACTTAGTTTCTATGCAGGAAGATAAAAGTTTATACAAACAGCAGAAACATGAGCTTTAAGGGGGAGTAGACATCAGATCACTCTGCATAGGTAAGTAATACTAAATCATCATCATCATCATCATCATATGAAAATTTAGCCCTGGATAAGAACTACTTATATGCACACCACAAACACACAACAACCTGGTTAATAACAGGAACAATTATACTCCTCCTTAAGAGTGAGGCTGCAAGCTATCCTAAATCTCTAGGCCAATAACTTACCTTCCAACAATGCATAAACTATATACTGGAATTGATGCTGACAGAGTTATAGTCATTTAGAAGAAAACACAATCATAGCAATAGAACAAAAGGGTAACAAAAGAAAGTAATCTGGAACGCAGGATCATTTGTTGTTAAAGTCAGAATGGAGAATTGTAGAAAACGGGAAGAAGCTCAGTACAGCATGGGTGCATTACAAAAAAACATCTGATAGTTTCACACATCCATGGATAAAGGAGTTATAGAGAATGATGAAGTTTTTATCACATGGGCTCACCCATTACCAACAGCTCAAAAAATAGATGTAAGAAAATCAAAGTCCATGAAAACAAAACAAAAGCAGTGTTGATCACCGACATCGCTAAATGCAGATATTATAATGTGTTACATACAGAGAGACACACAATCATAAAATACCAGGATTTGCAGGCAGAAATGACGGCAGTGTGGAAGAAGGATACTTGAACAGTTCCAATAGTAGTAGGAACAATTGTTCTCCTAAAAAAGAATTTAGAGTCTTATTTAGATATGCTACAGATATATGTAACTCCATATGAATTGCAGAAGGAGTCAATTCTGTTTACATTACATGTGCTATGAAGAGCACTTTTGGCTAACATCAAAGACTGAAATAAAATTAATTTAATGACCTTTAATCATACGTGCTATGAAGAGCACTTTTGTCTAACATCAAAGACTGAAATAAAATTAATTTCATGAACTTTAATCATACTTTTACTTAGGAATGGGGTCCATTCCTGTCATGGAATAAGAAACCCAAAAGGCGTGGAGAAATTAAAATGAGAGATGTCATACTATACTATACTAAACAATACTAAATAACAAGTGTGACAATGTGAGGTAGTGCCAGCTATGCCAGAGAGTAGGGCAGTGCATGTGTAACATATGCCAGCATAGCTAGCTGGAATTTTGTAAAGAAATATGTGTCATTTGAATATCAAACTGATTTGTACAGGTGTCTGTGTTAAAAATGTATTTGCTTGTTTTAAAAATGTATCAACAGTGGGTCCTGCTGCACAGAAAAGAAATATAAATGTGTGTCAGGCTGTATTGTTGTAACTGCTGAAATGTATATATCTTAACAGAGGATACTGGAAGGGAAGGGGTTAAGCTCATCCCAGTTAATCTTAAGAAAAATAGCCTGAAATTAAATTACTTGGTTTAGGCCATAAAATTTTATCGCATGAGTCTGAATGCAGCCAGAGATGCAATGTCTGTGAGAAACATGGGCTGGGACCCTACTCTTTTGCCCTTAGTGGTGAACTAATTTTTACCCTGGGGTGGCAGAGAATGACTGGTTAGTCTCCGCAGGAAGGGTGAAAGGGCTGGAATTGTTTTACAGCCTCCAGATGCTGTAGTAAGCCTTAACAAAGTTGTAGGTGTACATTGTGACAGATCTGTGCCACATCCTGGCTCCAGTTTCTAGTGACAGGGTAGTGTGGGAACTACAGATTCAGGTGACCAGATGTCCTATAGCCAGCACTGAAACTGTATTTAGATACTAGTGAGAGATGTGTCGGTAGCACTGAGCTCTCTCATTATTGGAACTGACAACAAAGAAACTCATCCATTTCATCCTGCCTTGCTCTAGCAAGTAAGTAGGGAACAGTAATTCTTCAGCCAGTTAAGAAAATATAGTGAGATAAGTTAAATATTATTTTTCTGTATCTGTCTGAATATTTCCCTCTGTGTTGTTTTTATATTTCTGTTGAACTGAAACGCTGGTGTTTCTTGTGAATAGATATTCAGTATTGTCATATTTATTTTTTATTAAATGTATCTAAGCCTTTCATTGTGACTGGTCTTTTAGATAACATTTTAATCTTTGAGAGCACTTGAATTTAAGTGGCACTGTGGCTTCACATTCCTGAAAGTCTTGCTGCTTGAAAATGCTACCATATTAATTTTACTAAGTATAATTGGGTACCCTGGTAAGATCCTTAGAGTAGCTGGCTTTGAGGTGTTCTGGTAGCAGTATCTACCTTATATTCTGGGTGGAGGTGGCATAGCAGGTAAATCTGTGTCAGCCTTTCCAGTGTGTGCTTGTGTGTGTGTGTGTGTGTGTGTGTGTGTGTGTGTGTGTGTGTGTGTGTGTGTGTGTGTGTGTGTGAGGACTTAGCACTGAGGTAGTTAGTGTGGAGTCTTATTTAGGGACTGGAGAGGAACTGCAGCTCCAGGACTGGAGTGTGCATTCCCTGTGTGCTCTTAAGTGAAATAGTGCTCGGTGCAGAGAGTTGCATCTGAAAATATAGAGTGTGCCTACTTTTCTCTCAAAGTGAACATTCCCCACCAGTGTCAGTGGTGTGGATTGAGGCTGCTTGATCAATGGCCCAGGGGAGGGACGCCACATATTGTTGAGCAGTGGTGTGGGTATTAATTGAATTTCTGTCGCCTGTAGGCAATTGTCACTAAAGGTGTGTGTTCTCTGCAGCCAAAAGGTAAACATACAGAGCTTCATTTTTCACAACAGTTGTATTTATTTTTGTTAGTTTAGTTTAGTCAGGAAAGCAGGCAAAGATGTCAGCAGAGGATTATGGCAAGCTGACAGTGAACCAGTTGGCTAAGGTTTGCAAATTCAAAGGACTGGGTGCATGCCAAACTGACTAAAGAGGAAATGATTTCAGCCTTAGTCACAGCTACAGCACAGACCAGCAACCAGGAGGACAACCAGTTGGGTAATGGGGATGTATAGCCTGCAGAAATAGGACATTTCACCTTTTCCTCAGAGGGCTTAAACATATGTCTGTATTTAAAGAGACTTGAACTGGAGGCAAAACGTATGGAAATAGAATCAGCAGAGAGACTGTGGCATTTGGAGGCCAAATAAAATGAGGAGCAGCATCAACATGAGAGGGACATGCTGACTCTTCAACAGGAACATGCAGGTAATGGGGAAGGGAATAATCAAATCCCAGAAGCAACAAAGGTCAATACATTTCTTCCACAGTATAAAGAAGGTGATAATTTTGATAGTTTTATTCATGTATTTGAAAGAGTATGTAGACAACATGATGTTGACCAAGGGCTCTGGGTACGGTTCCTGACCCCCTTACTCCATGGTAAAGCTGTAACTGCTGTTTCTAAATTGTCTGATACTTACTGTTTAAATTATGACAATGTTAAACAATGTTTATTGGAATGTTTTAAGTTAACACCTGAAGCTTACAGAAAAAAGTTTCATGAGCATAGACATAAGGCAGATGAAAGTGTATGTGATTATATTGCTAATCTAAGCACTTATTTTCATAGGTGGGTGAGTGGGTGTCAGGTCACCACTTTTAAAAGGCTAGCAGACCTTTTGGTGAGGGAACAAGCCCTCAGCACTTTGCCTGAGGAAATGAGAATCTGGTTGGCAGACCAGGAGTGTAACTCTGCAGATAAGCTGGGGAGAAAAGGGGATCTCTACTTAGCAAGCAGGGCATGATTGCATAAGAAGGGGATATCCAGTGCTGCACATGGATATGAGGAAACCCACAGTTGGTAGCCTATACCACCCCCGCAGAGTCCACCAGTAACAGGGGAAGCCACTAGTTCAGGTGCACGGCCAGGATCAAGGTTTAGATATTTTAATTGTGACCAGTGGGGCTATGCAGCATACAAATGCCCACTGAAGGAAGGTGGGGAACAAAAGGTGGGGGAGCCAGCAAGTGGGAATAACAGTATGCCGGTGGTAAATTGTCTGGGGTACCAAACTATCACAGTTGTTTATAGCCTAAATTAGTGGATGGAAAACAGGCTACTGCTAAGAGAGACACAGCCTCTGACATGACCATTGTGAAACCTGCAGTGGTTAAAGAGGAGCAGTATTTGCTTGGGAAGTCCACTGCAGTCAGAGGTTTAGGAGGGACCCCATTCCATATACCTTTAGACAGGGTTCACCTTGAATGGGAGGGTGGAAAAGGAAGCAAGCAAGTAGGTGTGTTTGAGGATATCCCTGCAGATGTCTTAACAGAGAATGATTTTGATAATGTAGTGCATTGTGTGCATGCATTTACATGCAGTCAGGCTTGGAGACTGGCATGCGGGTCTGGTAGCCTGACAGAGACCCAGACAGACCCCACACCTGAAGCAGGGGCTGGTGATTTGGCTGTTTCAGGGAGGAAGCTACCCTGTAGCAGTGAGTCAGAAGGTGAGCCACAGCTGCTGATAGGTACTGATGTTCCCTTGGACAGGGTGACTGCAAGGGCAGAGGTGAGTGGTAGTACCCAGGCTGACAGTGAGGCACTGCTATCAGAAGATACCAGACTTTCTATGGAAGGGGAGATGGGAAGGGTCACAAAGGCAGAGTTGAGACAGGCTCAACTCTCGGACCCTACACTATGAGCCTTGAGGGAGGTAGCTAAGGAGGCACATGATTCTCAAGGAAAAGTGGAGTCTGTATACTGGAACAAAGGGTTACCATATAGAGAGTGGACCCTGAAGGAGGGATAGAGGGTGAGACACAGTAGTTGGTAGGGCCCAGAGTCTGGAATTTCTATCCATAGCCCATGACATTCCTTTTGCAGATCATATGTGCATAAAGTGTACCAAGAGACATATTATGCAGAAGTTTTATTGGCCTAGGATTGCAAAAGATGTAACAGGGTACTGCAGGAACTGTGAGCAGTACCAAAAGTAGGCAAGGCAGGAGACAAGATCAAACCTCCTTTGATGCCTTTGCCTGTGGTTGAAGAGCTGTTTCAGAGGGTAGCTATGGATATTGTGGGGCCTCTGAGTACCCCAAGTTCCACAGGGAAGAAATATATCCTAGTGGTAGTAGATTATGCTACTAGATATGCTGAGGCAGTGGCTCTGTCCTCCACTGAGGCAGAGAAGGTGGCAAATGTTTTGTTAGATGTCTTCAGCAGGGATAGGTTTCCTGAGAGAAATTCTGATGGACAGAGGTGCCAATTTCATGTCAGACCTGCTTGCTTGTCTGGGGGAGTGCTGTGTGGTGAAGCACCTAAAAGCAACCCCCCACCACCCCAGACTAATAGGCTTGTGGAGAGGTTAAACTCTACACTGAAGACCATGCTAAGGGAATTTGCAGACCAGTTTAAGAGAGAGTGGAACAGATAGTTGCCCCATCTGTTGTTTGCATACAGAGAGGTACCCCAGGATCTACAGGTTTTTCACCCTTTGAGCTGATGTATGGGCATAGGGTGAGGGGGCCCTTGGAATTGATTCTTGATGAGTGGAAGGGTAAGTGTGAATCCCACATGGAATCTGTTGTGGCATATGTCCTAAGCCTCACAACAAGGCTTAGGGAGCTCATGGGCTTGGCCCAGGAGAACTTGGTAAGAGCCCAACAGCAGAAAAAGGTCTGGTATGAGAGGAATGCTTGAGCCCAAGAGTATGCTGTGGGACAGCAGGTTATGGTGTTCATTCCTGTCAAACACAATAAACTGCAGGGAGCCTGGGAAGGGCCCTTCAAAGTGGTAATGAAGATCAGTGATGTTAACTGCATGGTAAACCCGCTAGGCAGGAGGAAGGGGCACTAAAAAATAAATTGCACTTTATTTTGCTTTTGCCGCTTCTTAAAAGTACTCAATTGTATTTATTCTGCTGCATTTATTACTGCTTGGTAGTAGCCTGATTAAATTGTAACTATTATTCTAAGCCTTTCGGTTTCAGACCAGTTGTTTTACATTAAGAAGGTTTGAGGTCTGCACTATTGTGGCAGGACAGGTAGCTTACATCCTTCTAAACTGGGAATTGCTGATTGAAGGCTCAGTGTCTGTTATACTAAAAGGGTATTAGTTCTGGATTAAGCACTTGGACTTCAGACCAGTTATTTTACATTAAGAAGGTTTGTAGTTTGCACTCTTGTGGGAGGAGAGGTTAGATTCTGCCCTTCTGAGCTAGGAATTTCTGGTTAAATGATTATTGTGCCTTCTTATTTGAACTGTTTCTTTCTGAAATTGGTGCACCTTGTTTGCTGTAGCATAGACTGGATTCAGGCATGTTGAATCTAGCTTTGTTTGTATAACTTGAGTACTAATCCAGGCCATCTTTTTTGGAGAAGGTTCCCCTGCACCCTAGTGGCAGGAGTGTGCAGTTAGAGCTTGTGTGATTGAAGACTGCTGGAATAGGATCAGTTTTTATCTTTTCATTGGTTAATTTGTTTAAATCAGTTTGCTCATTTGCTACTGTTATATTAAAAAAAAATACACTTTGTGCATTGCCACTTAGCTAGGGTTAAACTATTCCCGGCGCAGTAAAGTCTGCTCTTCAAATTTTCCCTTAGAACTAGCCAGTTTTTTTGTTTTAGCAGTCAAATCTGTTTCTTTGAGCTCAGCACTTGTTCATAACTCATTGTAAGCACTAAATAAGCAACAAATTACTACAGCACTCAACTTTCCTCACTTGTCTAGAGGAAAACAGTTTTTAGTACTTAATAAAATAAGCACCTATCCAGGCATGTCTAAGGGTCAGCTCCTGGTGTTTTCTCCTGTCTACCTGTTGAATCTGGGCATCTTGGGGCAATGCAGCAATTGCCTCATGTACACAGACAACCTTCTCCTCCTACCACCCAACACAACAACCTGTGAGAGATGCACTTATATAACCAAACTGGAAGCAAAGCTCTCTTCACCCAAGAATGGACTAGACAGTCAAGAGGAGAAGGTAAACACTTGTACCACACCAAACTCATCACATAGTCCCTCAAAACCTACATCACCAAAACACACAAATAGCAACACAAAACACACACCTACATTCATGGAGGCTCTCAATAAAAATCTGTTCAAGCAACAGAGACCTCCAAAGCAGAAATGCATGCAACCTCCACCCCCCCCCAACACAACTCAAATGGCATATAGCCCACAAACTCAGTGTGCCACTCAACCACAGCCCATAAGGCATAACAATGTACCCAACACTAGTCACAGGTGACTCCATAGTCAGGCACACTGATGTTCCACTCATCAAGCTAAACAAGGAGAAAGTTACTGTCAGCTTCCTGTCAGGTGCCAGGATCCGCCACATAACACACACACTCAGGTCACTCCACAAGTACAAATATGACTCTTGTCATTGTCCATGTTGGTGTGAATGACCTGAGACATACCTCACTGGACTACATCAAAAGAGACATGGAGGAGCTCTTCGATCTTGTAGCCCAGGCAGATATGACCCTAGCCCTGAGTAGCATCCTGCCATCACCCAGAATGATACCACAGTACAAGGACAAAATGATTGACTTCAACAATTGGCTAAGCTTCTGGTGTCATTCTAAGGGGATCCAGTATCTGTCTGCCTGGGATGACATGATCGACAGACCATGATGTTTTGCCAGAGAAGGCCTGCACCTGTCTCCCTTGGGATTCTGGATACTGGCTAAGGCTCTTGCCACCCCTATAGTGCCTTTTTAGGCAAGGTTCAAATGACAAATTCACCACCATAACAGGTACAAGCAAGCAAAATCTGAGGGTAATGCTACTCAGTGCTAGAAGTCTATACCTCAAAATGCATTCACAAGAGGCACTCCTTAAAATGGAGAACATTGACATCTATGCAGTGACAGAGACCTGGTTCAAGGCTCCAGAGAGCACCCCTGCATTACCAGGCTATAATTCATACCACACCTTTCGGCCACCTAACCTGGACTGAAACACTAAAGGTGGATGCATGTCCATATTCATTAAGGATATCCACACTTCCAGGCTAGTTGCTCAGCATAATGCATCTGAGATTATCCAAATGCAACTAACTCTGGGCAAGACCACAATCCAAATTGCAACTTGCTATGGATCCCCCACCATGCCCCAGGATTCCTACTCTGAATTTCTTGATACACTGGAAAATATTAGGGTACAACCCAACACCGTAATAATGGGCAATTTCAACTACCCTACCATTAACTGGGAAAAATACTCATGTACCAACTCTTTTGCCCAACGTTTTCTGGAATTCATAAATTCCAATGCCTTGGATCAACTTATCCACACCCCCACCAGGGGCAACAATATCCTAGACCTGGTCATTACCAACATGGGCAACTGGTGTTCCACACTAGAGGTCAATTCCTCATTGGTCAGATTCGACCACAAGCTAATCAGCCTATACATCCACATCCTGCCCCCAGCCCCCATTAGGAAAACCACCGTAAAAAATTTCTCCAAAACCAACTTCACGCTTCTTAAGACAGAAGTGGCAAACTTCACGACACCCATGTAGACAGACAGTAGAGGTATGACTGCTGAATCCTGCACAAATGCACTTTATAAGCACTTACACAAGTGCATGGATCATGCTATCCCTAAAAGAACCAAGATGCTATCCTTCAAATAAAGGAAGCCAATCTGGTGGTCCCCTGCCATAAACAAACTCTACAACAGAAGAAAGAAACTGTTGCAAAAAAGAGTAAAATCCCATGACTGGAAGAACTCTCTGGTCAGCCTCAGTAAGAAGCTGAGATCCCTCATAAAATCCTCCAAAGCTACTTGTGAAAACAAAATTGCCACTGATTCTAAAGACAACCACAAAGCATTCTATAGCTATGTCAAGAATCTTAATGGCAGAACTCAGATCTGTTCTGAGTTACAGCACAATGGCACTAAATATACAGAACTAAATGATATTGCCAACATCCTGGCAGATAGGTTCAGTGCTAACTTTACCCCCCCTCACTTCCTAAAGGGCCCATCTCTATAATGGAAGAATGCAAAGTTCCTGTAATCACAGCTGCACAGGTAAAAACCACACTCTCCAAAGCCAAGAACACAGCATCCATGGGACCTGACAGCATCCCAGGCTGAGTTATACATGAACTACAGAATGAACTGGCACCCCACCTAAGCACCATGTTCAATCATAGCCTCACCTCAGGCTTTGTGCTCACTGAATGGTGCACAGTGACAGTTATCCCACTCCACAAAGGGGGAGCCACTACGGGCC
Organism: Protopterus annectens; assembly: GCF_019279795.1. NCBI lineage: Eukaryota > Metazoa > Chordata > Ceratodontiformes > Protopteridae > Protopterus > Protopterus annectens. Next base: position 774,388,821 of record NC_056747.1, on the reverse strand, counting down.
CCTGGAACTACCGTCCCATTAGCCTAATGAGCCTGGTCTGCAAGGCCATGGAATGTATCATCATGGAACTTATAAACAAAGACATTGGTAATCTCCAAACTCTGGACCCCACCCAGTTTGGGTTTGTAAAATGCAGATCATGTCTCCTAAACCTGATTGACTTCTCTGAAGCAGCCACCAAAGCCGTAGATGAGGGTAAGGTGGTTTACACAGCCTATCTAGATCTTGCCAAGGCTTTTGACACCATCCCCCACACTGGAATTATAGATAAACTCACTAAACTAGGTACAAATCCCTATGTCACAAGATGGGTTGCCAACTGGCTCACTGGCAGAACCCACACTGTGAAAGTAGCAGACTCCAAATCCGACTTCAGACCAGTGACAAGTGGAGTACCACAGGGTTCAGTCCTGAGTCCTCTCCTGATTGGTATCTACTTTTCTGAAGTACAGGCTAGCACAGAAGGTCTTTGGCTAATGAAGTTCACAGATGACTGCAAACTAGGAGCCATAATTGAAACTCCTAACGATGTGGACATCCTACAAAAGGGCCTCATTGAGACAGATGTCTGCTGTCAAAGCCATGGCCTCAAGCTCAATGCCAAAAAGTACATTGTCATCCCCTTTGGTAAAAACTCTGTACCCATGAGCTACCACATAGGTGGTAGTCTTCTTAACACTGAAAGTGTGATAAGAGACCTTGGGACACAGGTGGACAGTAGTCTCTCCTTTGATAATTACATCGCCACAGTAGTCAGGAAATTCTTCTACGTGGCACACCTCATCACAAAAGGTTTCTCATTCAGGAGAAAAGAGGTCATTGTTCCCCTCTACTCGTCACTCATTAGACCCATTATAGAGTACAATGCCCCTATTGGTATGTACCTCACAAGACATCTACAACAACTGGAAAGGCCAAAGAAATACCTCACAAAGAGGATTACTGGCCTCAAACAGATGCCCTATGCAGACTGTCTAAAAAAACTACAGCTTTACTCCATCGCATATCGTTGCCTAACATACAAAGCTATGTCAAACCCAGAGCTGTTGGACATGCTCCACTTAAAGAAATCCCAGTCCTTCCTAGCTACATGCTCTAGGGACCTAAACCTTGTCACCACAATAAACAGAACATGCTGGAGGGATAGATTCCTGTCCCGGAGACTTCCCATACTCTGGAACAAACTACCTATCTACATCAAACAAAACTCCTCATTAGCACTCTTCAAGAAAAATCTTGATGATTGGATGGAAAATAGGAAATTCCCCCCGGGGATCACCTCTGTGGCTCTGCTCAACAGGGGCACAGGAAAACAATTTTCTTGGGTGGCAAAAGCCAGGGTACCTTTTTGGCTAGGCTTGTATAGGCCCTAGGGCTGATAGCCTAGTACCTACCTATGAACTAACTGTACCATGTTAACACGATGAAGGCTTACCATGATAGGGAGGCCCTTGTGTTGAGTATTTGCAGTGGCTGGCAGGAGGAGTCTGAGGGGGATCCGGTGATTGATCTCCTCAGTGAGGCTCAGACTGACCTCAGAGGAAGGGTATCAATGCTCCAGCAGCTATCCCCTACCCAGGTTTGAGAAATCCAAGCAGTGTTACAGGAGTTTGGGGACATGTTCACTGGGAAATTTGGGCACACCCACCTGGTGCAGCACCATGTGGATGCAGTACCCCAAAGACCTATCAAGCAGGCCCCTTACAGGGTGCTTGAATAAGTCAGACAGACTCTAAGGGAGGAGATAGAGGAAATGTTGGAACTAGGAGTAATCCAGGAGTCCAGCTGTCCCTGGGCTTCCCTACTGGTACTGGTATCAAAGAAGGATGGCAGCACACGGTTTTGTGTGGACTACAGAAAACTAAACAATCACAGAGAGTTAGATGCTTACCCCATGCTTAGGATAGATGAAGCCTTAGAGCAGATGGGTGGGGCTAAGTATCTGACCACTACTGATCCGACCAAGAGCTATTGGCAGGTGCCCTTAATTCCCAATGCTAGACAGAGGTCAGCCTTTGTGACTCCTTTCAGACTATATGAGTTCAAAAGGATGCTCTTTTTGATAAAAAATGCCTCCGTGACCTTCCAGAGGCTGGTAGATCTATCCTAGAAGGAGCAGGGGATTATGAATTTGATTACCTGGATGATATTGCCATCTACAGCCATTCCTGGCAAGAGGCTCTTCAGCATGTCAGGGTGTTCCTGGGCAGACTGTAAAGGGCAGGGAATGACCATTAAGCCCAGTAAGTGACAGGTGGGTGTGGCAGAGGTCTCCTACCTGGGACATAGATTGGTGAGTGGTAAGATCAGACCAGAACCTCCCAAAGTGGCTTCAGACATCGACTGCTGCTGTTACCAAAAAGCAGGTGAGTGCATTCTTGTGGGCAGTGGGGTACTACAGAAAGTTTGCTCCCAATTATAGTAAAATGGCTGCTCCCCTCACAGACCTGACAAGGAAAAACAGGACAGATAAGGTTGTGTGGACCCCATCCTGCAAGCTGACATTCCACAAGCTTAAAGGGGCTTTGGGAAGACCCCGGTGTTAGCCAGTCCAGATTACAGCAAAGAGTTTGTTGTGCAGATAGATGCTTTGAACCCTGGGATGAGGGCTGTACTCAGCCAGGTTTCCTCTGAGGGAGAAGAGCACTCTGTTGTATATTTCAGCCATAGACTCTACCCCAGGGAGGAATGTTATGCAACTGTAGAAAAATAATGTTTACACATAGTATGGGTTCTACAAAAACCTCAGCCCATTCTGTATGGAAGGAAATTCACTGTAGTTATAGACATCCCTTAGCTTGGCTACATCAAGCCGGGCAGCAAAATGTCAAGTTATTAAGGTGGACCCTAGGGTTGCAGGCATATGACATGACAGTGCAGCACCTTAGTGGGGTCAGCAATGCCAATGCAGATGGGCTGTCAAGGCAAGGTATGAGTTACTGTTTTCCCAGAGAGTCTCATTTCTCTCAAGAAATGTTTCTCCAGGGTCACTTAAAAAACTAGCTTGAGTCTTCAAAGGGGGAGAGATGTGATAATGTGTGGTAGTGCCAGCTATGCCAGAGAGTAGGGCAGTGCATGCGTAACATATCCCAGCATAGCTAGCTGAAATTTTGTAAAGAATTATATGTCATTTGATTTGAATATCAAACTGATTTGTACAGATGTTTGTGTTAAAAATATATTTGTTAAGTTACTTGTGTTAAAAATGTATCAACAGTAGGTCCTGCTGAACATAAAAGAAATATACATGTATGTCAGACTGTATTGTTGCAACTACTGAAATGTATATATTTTAACAGAGGATACTGGAAGGGAAGGGGTTAAGCTCATCCCAGCTAACCTTAAGAAAAATAGCCTGAAATTAAATGACTTATTTTAGACCATAAAGATTTAATCTTGCAGGTCTGAATGCAGCCAGAGACGCTATGCCTATGAGAAACATGGGCTGGGATCCTATTATTTTGTCCTTAGTGGTTAACTAGTTGCTACCTTGTGGTGGTATAGAATGGCTGGTTAGTCTCTGCAGGAAGGATGAAAGGGTTGAAATTGTTTTACAGTCTCCAGATGCTGTAATAAGCCTTAGCAAAGTTCTAGGTGTATATTGTGACAGATCTGTGCCAGATCCTGGTGCAAGTTTTTAGTGAGGGGGGTGGTGTGGGAACCACAGAGTCAGGTGACCAGATGTGTTGTGATGTCATCATGTAGCCAGCACTGAGATTATATTTAAATACTAGTGAGAGATGTGTCAGTAGCACCCAGCACACTGTTATTGGAACTGACAACAAAGACAATCATCCATTTCATGTTACCTTGTTTTAGCAAGTAAGTTGGGAACAGTAATTCTTTAGTCAGTTAGGAAAATATATTGTGATTAGTTAAATATTGTTTTTCTTATCTGTCTGAATCTTTCCACATGTGTTGTTTTTATATTTCAGGTGAATTGAAACTCTGGTGTTATTGTGAATAGATATTCACTATTGTCATATATTTTTTTAAATATATCTAAACCAGGAGTGTCCAACCCTCAGAGCTCTTCCATGCTAAATTAAATTTAATTTCACTTTTTTCCATGTGTTTACATCGGTAGTCAGTTTTGCTCTTCTGCGCCAACTTTCTTTTTCGTTTTCCCATACCAGCGTCTTTTTCGCTGGTATATCTATCTGTGAAAAACACCGTTATTTTAAAAATAAAAGCTGCAGGAAGGAGCGAGATCGTACAACTAGAGAGAGGATTTATTATTTTTTAGTTTATTTCGTTGTGTACACAGACTACACTACAACAAAGGTAAGTTACAAGATGTGTTGCTATATAGATTTAATTGCTGGTTTAAAAGCAAAAGTGTATTAAAAGTATTTCTTTGGCCATCTTAAATATTTCATGTTTCTGAACTACAGACTTTACTGTGAGCAACATTGAAATCAACTGTAAATAAAAATGCATTTGTTTCATAAACATTGCTTTACTAAATGTATATTTCTTGTGTTGATGCTTTTATATAGTTTGTGTCTGGTAAATATAGCATAATTGTGTTTTACTTGAAATCTGAAAGGTGATTTAAAGTAAAACAAAAATATATGTTGCAAGTATAAAGAAGTTAGATCTTCATTATTTTGTCAAGAAGTAGAAGATTTTAGAATTAGATGTTTTCTTCATCATATTATAAAATGTAGCTTCTAGACTAGAATTAGACTGTTAAAAAATGTTCTTTTTGGCAGACTTTTCAGTTAACTGTCATGTGTCTTTCTTCTGTTGTGTGGTTTTACACTGTGTCAAGGCTCAAAACAGTAAAATCTCTGCATGTTCTTTTTCTTATGCTTCCTGTCAGGGACTGCCTACTACACTGACAATGAAACATTTGTTTTATAAGCATCATAAAAGACTACAGTTGATGCAGAATCCATGCCTTACTTAGACATTACACACTGGATATGGCTTCCTAAGATAAGGGCAGATTTTTGCAGGCCTATGGTAAAGTGTGTGATTTCCTCATTGGCGTATATTATGTAGCATAGCTGTTAACATTGGCATTTCTTTTGTTATGTAAAGAGAAATATTCTGAATGTAAAATTTGCACACTGACTCTACTAGGAAGGCAGGGCCTGTGAACATATCACTGGCCATGTGAAGTTTACACTGTTTCATTATTATGTAGAACTGTGCATAGGGTTAGGTTGTTAGGATGTCTGAGGCCAGATATACATTAATTTTGGCTTAATATGCTGTCCTCCAGTTTTGGCTGTGCATTTATATCTTATTTGACCATTGGCTGAGGAAAATGAAGAAGTGATGGTTTGCTGTCCATTTTATGGTGCTGGATTTTAATAACTAACAAGGCCCTGGCTTACTGTATGAGGTGGGAAGGCGGACTAATGCTGAAAACTATTTGAAAATTTGTTGTTAGAATATGACCTGGTAGTTGAATATTACACACATAATATTTGCTAATAACAACTTGAGGATCTAGTCTTAAAACAGATTACTTGTGTCAATCATTTTTCAAAGTCCTGTCAATTTCCAATAGACTTAGGCTTTCTGTCACAATTTAGAGATCTACAAGTTCAAAGTTTTCATCCATCCAAGCCAGTATCATCCCAATGTTTTCCTGTTCCTCTGTTACTTCACTTTACCCCGTGTGTTTTACTGATTATCTGAATGCTTTCCCTTTTGCTTTTTGATTGTTTCAGATAGTAATACATTTTGCCTGTATAACAGCAGTGTTAATTCAGCCCTCTGTAGCTTCCAGGTCACTACATGTTTTACTTTGGAATTTAATCAATTTGACAGTTAAATCTTCCTTGAATCCTGACCATATCTCTCAACTGTCCAGATTTTTGCCTCATATTTTTTGTCTGTTCCTCATAACGTTTGTGGTTTTCTGATGATCTGAGGATTGAAGTCACTAAATAATGACATACATTTGAGTTTCAGACTTCAAATCATTCAGAAAATGTATGTTAACACAAACGCTGTTACTCTGTCAACTTTCTAAGTTTATAATAGCAATATTTAAAAATCTGTCCCTATTTTGGGGCCTTTGTCCCCCATTTTGTCAGGCTTTGTCCAGATTTCTTGCACTGTCTGTATGTACACCTTCATTGTTTGGAGGTTATGGGGGATGATAAAGATCACTGAAGGTGTTTGTACTCTCAGCCAGCCATACAGTGAACCTTCAAAGATCATATCACAATTGTTTTATTTATTATTTTTGTTAGCTTAGTTAGTCAGGAGAGCAGGCAAGCATGTCAGCAGAGGAGTATGGCAAGCTGACAAGGAGCCAGTTGGCTGAAATGTGCCAGACTAAAGGACTTGTGTATGCTAACCTGACTAAAGCAGACATGATTGCAGCTTTAGGCACAGCTGCATCACAGAACAGCAACATCGAGGACAATCAGACTGGCTGTGGAGATGTAAAACTCTTAGAAAATGGACAGTTCAACCTTTCCACATGTCATAGGACTTAAAAATCCATCTGGAGCTAAAGAGACTTGAGTTGGAAGCCAAGGGTTTGGAAATAGTGTGTGCGTGTGTGTGCGTGTGTGTGAGTGTGTGAGTGTGTGTGTGTGTGAGTGTGTGAGTGTGTGTGAGTGTGTGAGTGTGTGTGTGAGTGTGTGTGTGTGAGTGTGCGTGTGTATTTATTAATTTATTTATTGTTCAAAGTAACCTACAATACAGCCACATTAGTCCGCATAAACCTGTTTTTTTTTTTTTTTTTTTGGTCCTCACCTGCCGTTTGCCCCCAGACCATTTCTGTTGACTCAATGCGGCCCTTGCAACTGAAAAGGTTGGACACCCCTGATCTAAACCTTTCATTGTGGCTGGTCTTTTAGAAAATATTTTAACCTTTGAGAGCACTTGCATTTATTTAGTGGCACTGTTGCTTCGCAATCCTGAAAGTCTTGCTGCTTGGAAATGCTACCATTTGTTTAAGTATTAATTTTACTAAGTATAATTGGATACCCCAGTAAGAGCCTTTGAGTAGCTGGCTTTGGGGTGTTCTGGTAGCAGTATCTACCTTATATTCTGGGTGGAGGTGGCATAGCAGGTAAATCTGTACCAGCCTTTCCGTGTGTGTGTGTGTGTGTGTGTGTGTGTGTGTGTGTGTGTGTGTGTGTGTGTGTGTGTGTGTGTGTGTGTGTGTGTGTGTGTGTGTATGTGTGTGTGTGTCATCTACTTGGAACAGGAACACAGAGCACTGATTTCACACAGAGTGTGGTGGAGGACTTGGCTTGGAAAACCCGGCTGAGGTCTCAACTCTGAGGTGGTCAGTGTGGAGTCTTATTTTGGGCCTGGAGAGGAAGTCCAGCCCCAGGACTGGATTGTGCATTATCTGTGTACTCTTAAGGGAAATTATGCTCGGTGCAGAGAACTGCATCTGAAAATACTGTGTGTGCCTATTTGCCTCTCAATGTGAACGTTTCCCACTGGTGTCAGTGGTGCAGACTGAGGCTTCTTGGTCACTGGCCCAGAAGAGGCATGTCACAACAATATTAAAGTTCTACAGACAGAAATGATGCTTTTGGCAGTAATAAGAAGCTAAGAAAGGTACTGTTTGCATCTATGATATTTTACTGTATCAGTTTCACAGATAAAAAGCTTAATTGAAAGTGTGGTACTATGTACTAATAGCCATTTTTGTTTGTTTATGTTTGTGGAGCTTTTTAACAGGCCTTCGCTGAAAAGGGATTATGCCAAACCCAGTCAGACCCTCCTGTCAACAAAGGCAAATCAAATCTGATAAATAAATAAATAAATAAAACAGATATCTGTAAAATCATTAGTTTAGATTTTACAACATCAGCTTATACATCTTCGATGGGAGAGGGGATAATTGAATCAATGCAAATACCAGATTTGTAAAAACCTAGAGTCCACTAAGCCAGTGATTTATAATGCTTTATTTCTTATTTTAATTTACTTGTTAACAGGTAAGTAAATTGGTCTGTTGTAGGCCTTTTTTAGACATAGCCCAAATCAGAATAGGAAGTGTAGGTGGCCAGCTTTAGAGTAGCCATTTTAACCAGCATGCTTTGGGAGGAGGGATAAGGTGTAGCACATAAAGAAGAGCCCCAGAGAAATGGGATGAACAAGACAAAAATTCACACAGACAGTGAGCAAGGGGTATGATTAGACCTAGAACCTAGAGGTGTGACACAAAAGCCTTAATCACTGAGTCACTCAAAAAGTTATTCAGGTTAGCAGCAAAAATGTTATGTCAGGCAGGTGATATACTTTGCTAATGACCAGGCAGAACTGCATAGTGAAGTGTCTGTTCAGTTTTTTAAAAGTTCAGTATTATAAATTCATCTCTGAGTATGAGTTGACCTAGCTTCAGTTAGCAGCCTGGGTGCTGGAGGGGCTGGTTCAGGATGAACAAGGAATGATAAGATAATGCCTACTCACATTTCTTTGGAGAGGAAGGTAGGAGGGCATCCTAGGAGTATACCTATGTCGTAGCTGTCAGTGAAGATTCAAGGCAGTGGTAACATCAAGTATGACATGGTGGGGTGGGCAAAAAGAGGAGCACATCAACATATAGGTGAGGGTTACTCCCATGATTACATGTGAGCACATCAGGAGGGGGTTAGGACTCAAGAGAAAAACATCTAGCCAGCTGCTGCAGTAGGGACTTAATGCACATTCATTCTCTGATACCTGCTTCATCCAGTTCAGGAGCATTGGAACCTATCCTGGCCCTTAACTCAATACAGTCAACTGTGCCTCCAGGCAGTTCTGCATTTACCTCCTACTGACACCTCTAGGTGTCAAATATTGCTTATTCGTATTTGCTTTAATAATTCCAAAACCATGCTACATAACAGGTATCAGACGATTGATTATATCTTAAAACATACATGATGACAAACAAAATTGTATTGACATTTGTCCTCTTGTCTAATGCACCTGAAGAGATATAGAATATTATTTGTATACTGTTTATTTGTATTGTAATAATTTTCATATTTATCTAATATCTCAAAATTAAGGTAACATAGACCGAACTGCATATCCTCGTGAAAGTTCACACGTGTTTGAAGAATATCCTGCTGGCAGTACTTGTCTTGCTTGAATGGTTACGGAGATATCATATCATAATCTGTTTATACAACATTACATAATTGAAATTCACTGCCTTTATTTTGGCTTAGAAACTCCAATTTAAAGCAATGAACTGAATGAATGCCAGTAAGATTAATTTATCCTGAATAGTTTTGCCATTTGCAGATTTCTAGTAACACTTATGGTTCCAGAGAGATATGAATAATTGTTTGAACTATAAGGCGATAACTTTTTTATTTTAAAGGCTCAAGGCACGCCCACTGGGAGTTAAAAGTATACACTCAAAGGAGCTTTACTGGAAGGAATAAGTTAATGGCCATACGGCAAGAATGTATTCCCAGACAGGATGCTAGTGTATTACAGGACACACACAGACAGCATGCACACCTAAGGAAAAACTGGAGGATTTCCAAGTTACCTATGGTATGTCTTTAGAACATGGGAAGTAACACAGCACCCAGCCAAAACCCATACAGATGCATTTAAGACATGCATACTCCATACAGAAGTCATACCAGCTGAGAACCAAAGTGGGGAGCCAAACTGCAGCGTTGTTAGTAAGCAACACCAAAACGTTTATGCTTCTGTGCTGTGCAGGTACTTAACAGTATTTGTTTAATGCTTCTAGATGCCAAATTTTGCTATATGAAAGTAAGCAGATCATTGAGACACTGAGATGTGCAAAAGCTTTTTCTCTTTCTGAATAAAGACTAATGCTCTTAATCCAATAATCCCAAACTTAAAGGCCTAGAATCATAGTTTACTGAAAGAATCTCAAATAAACTAATGCTAGAACTGACATATTTGCTGTTATACAGCAACACAACTCCAAAGAAGTGTTTCCTGCTACAGCTGGTTTCCTAATCCAATGCTTCACCAAGTTCGCAAGGATTCACAGAATGGCTATGACTCAGAATTGCCTTTTACCACACCCTACCTTGCATTGTTTTGGTATCTGGCCTTGGGGAGGGCAATGGTGCAGCGAGTGTCATTGTTGCCAATCAACATGATGTTCTCCTGTCTGGTTCTTGGCTAGGGTGCCTTTTGTGAGGAGATTGCATGTTCGTCTTATGTTTATATGGGATTTCTCTGGGTACTCCACTTTCTTTCCTCTTCCTAAAGATGTGGTAGGTGGAATGGTGATAGGTGTGTGTGTGTGTGTGTGTGTGTGTGTGTGTGTGTGTGTGTGTGTGTGTGTGTGTGTGTGTGTGTGTGTGTGTGTGTGTGTGTGTGTTGTGCATATGTGATATGGAAGTAAGACCGGCAATCTACTTCCATTCCCTACTTGCCTAGTAACCTCTGTGGATGGCATCAGCTGTTCATGGGGGTCACTACAGTAGTGGTAGCAATGATATTGGATAGATCTGGCTCTAAACCTTACTAAATGATATACTGAAAGGGTCAATAGTCAGTAAAATAGCTCTCTAGTTAATTTCAAAATGTAACTAGATTTAGTTTAACAAAATAAACTGGTATAAAGTGAAAAACATTCAGCCTTAGAGCAACATTTAAAAACAAGACAGCATTTAATGACAGTGCATAGAGTTTAACAGTATTGTGAATAATGAAACATCATTTACTATGAGAAGAAAATGAAGTAGAAATGGAACTAAAAGTTAAATGTGTTTTTGCAGAGCTCGAGCCTCCTTGCATATCTGCTGTATTGGGGGGGGGGTTGGTATGTGATTCTTATCCCACTACCTAGTTCTTTTAACTCTGAAGTCATGAAACCACTGAGACGCCAGCAGTATTTGTTGTTTTTTTAGCACAATTCTTTTGCACACTCTGCTTGCCTATATGAATTTAGAAAATAATCTTGAACAAAGGTAAACCACAGCGTTAGCAGGAACTAATCACCAATTGAAAAAATCCAAAGGGATATGATGTAAAAACTCCAGCTTTAATCCAAAATAGATAGGAAAACAGACAGGATGAGCGCTTTCGCTATGTAGCTTCTTCAGATCCAACACATACTCAATAAAAGTCTCTGTAATATATACTTCTCTGAGTGCACTAATTAAGTACTTAAGCAATCTATTAATTATAGCTTTTAAAAATACATTGCATAAAATCATCAAATATATATATATGCTAATTCAAGCACTTATAAACACATAAAAACATCATTGCTTAAAGCATGCTTAATAAAATATGCTAAATAAAAATACACAATATGAACATATAAAAACTCATATTATTTAATATTTCTCCTTTGTCTCAGTTTTGGTTTAATTGAAGCTCTTTCATTCAGCCCATGGTCTTTATCAGCTTTCAACAGAATAATCCATTCTGTTTCTTTTGCTTCAGTATAGGTTTTTATATCACCTCCCCTTGGATTAGGGACTATTACTTCCAATACTTTGAATAAAAATGTGTGCTCAGAATCATGAGTTATAAAGTGCTTAGCCAGTGCATTATGTAGAGTGCCCTTTTCATATGATACACATGCTCCCTCATTCGATCTCTCAGTGGGCGATTGGTTTTGCCTACGTAGAATGAGGAACATGATTGACAGATATCTAAATATACGACATGTGATGTCATACAGTCAGCTTGGGCATATATATTAAATGTTGTTTGCAAATCAGGATGAAAGAAATGCATTGTACTGTCAATAAGTGAACAAAAATTACAGTTGCCACATGGCTTAGTGTAACCTTCATGTTTATCTTTACAGCTAGACGTAGGATAACAAAGCCTTCTTTTTAAATTATTCTTATTTCTATATAGAAATTTAGGTTCATCCCCAACAATCTGCTTGAGATCATTATCTACATGTAGAATGTCCCAATATTTACCAATCACTTCCCTAAGCTCTGAATAATCAGAAGAATAATATGTAGAGAATTTAACATGTTCTTTATGCTTCATACTTCTATCAAAATTATCATTAAAATTTCTAGACCCAAAATAAGGTTCTGCCTTTGAGGAACGTAATTGGTATGCATCATTTAGTTCTAGATTAATTTCAGTAGTATTATATCCTCTGTCAGTTAATCTACCTTTAAGACCCATTAATTCACTTTCAAAGCCTTCATCTAACGGGTTCAGCCTAGAGGCTCTAATAGCTTGGCCTCTCATAATATTTTTGAAAACATAATGCGGATGCATACTAGATCTATAAAGAAGGGTATTATGCCCATAGCTATGCCCTCTCTTCAAATATTCCGACCTGAGACTATGGGTCTCATAGGAGGGTTGAGTGGGTCTTTATGTATTTTGGGTTGTCCATATATGACTGGTATGACTGGAGATGAAATAATAAGATAACCAAATAGGTCTTTATTTATTAAATTACTCTTAAAGATGTCATTAATTGTCTCATGCACATATTTAATAGTATGTTGAACATTCTGCATAGAAGTGGATCGGAATTGGGTAACAGAACATCTTTCTGTTTATGTTGAAAAACATCTCAGGTCTGTATTGAATACTAATATGATGGTATTGAGAGACTCTAAACAATTTTTAATTGATTTTTATGAATGTATAAAGGACATTACAATTACAATGGAGTACATTTTCGTCACTTTTGATGTAAAATCTCTTTTTACTGTAATTCCCAATGAACTGGGATTAAGTTATATTACAGAATATTTTTAGCAACATAGTGACTATTCTGCTGTAGCCATTGACTTGATTGTGCATTTTTTAGAGCTAGTACTAGAGAATAACTTCTTTATGTTTATGAATAACATCTACAAGCAAAGAGAGGGCGTAGCTATGGGCACACCTTGTGGCAATAGCTACACAAACATGTTTCTTGCATATTGGGAACAACATGTCCTATTCTGTAATGATATGTTTAAACAACATGTGATATTCTATCGACGTTTTGTCGACGATTTGTTTTTACTTTGGAAAGGTTCTTTGGATGAACTTCAATCTATGTATACTATTATGAATGATCTTACATCATATCTTGAATTTACTATGCACTATTCATTATATAAAATTGAATTTTTAGATTTGTACATTGAGAGGCTAGATAACAATCTCATTAATACTGGGGTACATCGGAAGTCATGCTATACAAATACCCTTCTTTATAGATCTAGTATGCATCCGCATTATGTTTTCAAAAATATTATGAGAGGCCAAGCTATTAGAGCCTCTAGGCTGAACCCGTTAGATGAAGGCTTTGAAAGTGAATTAATGGGTCTTAAAGGTAGATTAACTGACAGAGGAATTAATCTAGAACTAAATGATGCATACCAATTATGTTCCTCAAAGGCAGAACCTTATTTTGGGCCTAGAAATTTTAATGATAATTTTGATAGAAGTATGAAGCATAAAGAACATGTTAAATTCTCTACATATTATTCTTCTGATTATTCAGAGCTTAGGGAAGTGATTGGTAAATATTGGGACATTCTACATGTAGATAATGATCTCAAGCAGATTGTTGGGGATGAACCTAAATTTCTATATAGAAATAAGAATAATTTAAAAAGAAGGCTTTGCTATCCTATGTCTAGCTGTAAAGATAAACATGAAGGTTACACTAAGCCATGTGGCAACTGTAATTTTTGTTCACTTATTGACAGTACAATGCATTTCTTTCATCCTGATTTGCAAACAACATTTAATATATATGCCCAAGCTGACTGTATGACATCACATGTCGTATATTTAGCTATCTGTCAATCATGTTCCTCATTCTGAAGGCAAACCAATCGCCCACTGAGAGATCGAATGAGGGAGCATGTGTATCATATGAAAAAGGGCACTCTACATAATCCACTGGCTAAGCACTTTACAACTCATGATTCTGAGCACACATTTTTATTCAAAGTATTGGAAGTAATAGTCCCTAATCCAAGGGGAGGTGATATAAAAACCTATACTGAAGCAAAAGAAATAGAATGGATTATTCTGTTGAAAGCTGATAAAGATCATGGGCTGAATGAAAGAGCTTCAATTAAACCAAAACTGAGACAAAGGAGAAATATTAAATAATATGAGTTTTTATATGTTCATATTGTGTATTTTTATTTAGCACATTTTATTAAGCATGCTTTAAGCAATGTTTTTATGTGTTTATAAGTGCTTGAATTAGCATATATATATATATTTGATGATTTTATGCAATGTCTTTTTAAAAGCTATAATTAATAGATTGCTTAAGTACTTAATTAGTGCACTCAGAGAAGTATATATTACAGAGACTTTTATTGAGTATGTGTTGGATCTGAAGAAGCTACATAATGAAAGCGCTCATCCTGTCTGTTTTCCTATCTATTTTGGATTAAAGCTGGAGTTTTTACATCATATCCCTTTGGATTTTTTCAATTGGTGATTAGTTCCTGCTAACGCTGTGGTTTACCTTTGTTCAAGATTATTTTCAGCATCTTTTTGAACCTACGTGCTAACCTGCCACAGTTGTGGACATTGTATATGAATTTAGAGTTGGATTATGAAAGCAGAAGGTCTATGGGGAGAGCATAGCCCACTCATGGGGTGCAAAGGGTTTGTCCATCCTCTACAAAGTTTGATTTCATTGCACTTATGATTCACTTTACAGGTGTGAATTTCCTTAAGTCTATTTTGAGTTCACATATTAACGATTCATATATTGACAAGCGCATTTTCATTATTACTGCTGGATTTCAGGAGTATAATTTATGATTTTGAACTCTGGTAAGCTGTGCTTTATAGATGGTGCAGTGGTACAGCGGTAGCACTGTTACCTCATAACAAGAGGTTTTCTGGTTCGATTCTCAGCTGGGCTGCCTTTGGCATGGAGTCTGCACATCTTCCCTGTGTTTGTGTGGGTTTCCTCCAAGTACTGTGGTTTTTCTCCCACATCACAAACACATAAGACTGGAGCATTTGTCCCAGGGCCTATCTGAAAATTGGCTTTGTTCCAAGTCAGGCTTTCCTGGTAAACAAATGTTACATAAATAAATAAAATAAATGAAGAAGCAGAAAAGAACAAAAAGAAACGCTGACGACGTAGGTGATTATTGACAGAGTTGATTCTGTCACTGTAGTTGGTTTGAGAGAGTAGATCTTGCTGATGTATTTATTCATGACTATTCTCTGCATTTCTTCAATATAACTTATTTTGTTGCCTTCATTATTATTATATTACTAACAGCCTGCCTCCTTCTCAACACCTCAAAGTTTTCTAAAAATTGCCTACATTATGTGTTCACTCCATACAGACTTGACAAATGGCATTTCTTATACAGTATTTAATTTCATTATTTTTTCATGTTTTAGAAATGTGTCTGGCTTGAAATTGAATTTTACCACATATTTCATTTGTATTACATACATATTTGAAATATAAGATTTTGCATATATATATATATATATATATATATATATATATATATATATATATATATATATATATATATATATACACACACACACACACACACACACACACAGTTTGTATATATATATATATATATATATATATATATATATATATATATATATATGTGTGTGTGTGTGTGTGTGTGTGTGTGTGTGTGTGTGTGTGCGCACGTGTGTGTATATATTACCTGGGTTTCCAGTGCTTAAAATTGCAAACATTAGGAAGTGTAACAATCTGAAGGATAAAAGCACTCTCATTAAACTAAACAACTTAAGAGGATGATTAAAGTGTACCAAAGCCAGATTTGAGGTAAATCTAGCTTCCCAGGCCAAGGATAACCACAAGACATTCTTTAGCTATGTCCACAACCTCAAAGGCAATACACAATTGTGTGCAAAGCTCATTGTTAATGGAGTCAATTATTCTGAGCCAGAAGATATAGCAAACCTACTGGCAAAAAAAAAAAAATCAGCTCTACTTTACCCTCTCTTCCCTTCAGCTTCCCCTCAGGAAGTACCATGAAATATAAACCCCCCCCCCCACTATTACTAGTGGCCAGGTCTTTAATGCTGTGCCTAAAGACAAGGACACTGTATCAGTAGGCCCAGACAATATCCCAGGCTACTTTCTAAATAGCATGAAACATGACCTATCAGGCCCTCTGGAATCACTGTTTAACCATTGCCTTCAAACAGGTTTCACGCTTCATGAATGTAAAACAGCAACTGTCACCCCCTGCACAAAAGCAGGTCATCTACAGACCCTGGAAACTACAGACTCCCTAATCTCATATGCAAAGCCATAAAAAATTATCATGGAAATGATCAGTAATGACATAGGAAACCTCCAAAACTGGACGCATCCCAGTTTGGTTTTGTCAAGGGCAGGTCATGCCTACTCAACCTGGTGAACTTCTTTGAGAAGGTCACTAAAGTAACGGATGAAGGCAAAATGGTTCATACTACCTACATTGACCTGGTTAAGACATCTGACGCAATAACCCATTTGGGCTTTGTTGACAAACTCCAGAGGGTAGGTATAAACCCATATGTCACCTGGTGGATAGTCAGCTGGTTCACAGACAGGACCCAGGAAGTTAGATGTGGGGAATACTCCTCTAGAAAGAGGTGAGTCACAAGCAGAGCCCCTCAGGGATCGATCCTGGGACAATTCCTTTTTGGCATCTACTTCTCAAAAGTCAATGTCAACATCAAGGGCCTCTGGCTGACAAACTTTGCAGTTGATTGCAAATTAAGAGTAGTCATAGACCCACCCCCCCACTGATACTAATGTTATCTTAGAAGGGCTGAAACAGACAAATAGACAAATAGAAAAGACAATAGCTTGTGTCACAGCCATGGACTAAAACTAAATGCAAAGAATTGTGTAATAGTATCCTTCAGGAAGTCATCCACTCATGGTAACTATCATATTGGCAACTCATACCTAAGAGACGACTCATTAGTCAGGAACATGGGGACACACATAAACAGTAAACTACCCTTTAACCATCACTTGTCTACAGTAGTGAGGAAATCTTTATATGTTTTGCAACTTATAAACAAAGGTATGGCATCTTTGTTCAAGGAAGTCTTTGTTACATTGTATTTAGCATTCATCAGACCTATCACTGAGTACAATGCCTCCTATGGTATGTACCTAACCAGGCACATCCAGCAATTGAAATGTCCACAGAGGTTCCTTACTAAAATAATACAAAGCATAACTAATGTATCCTGTGCAGAGATCCTCAAAACCCTAATCCTATATTCTGTCTCCTACAGGCTGCTGAGGGGAAATCTATGCCAGGCATACAAGACATTGCTGTACTCCACCCTGATGCACCGCCTGCATATCCACAAAATAAACAGCACCAGAATTACCTGTTCTAAAGACTTAAACCTTTCCTGTGATATAAATAGAACCTGCTGGAGAGACAGGTATGTACCCCAGAGACTACCCCTTCTCTGGCACAGGCTCCCCATCCATGTGAATCAGATTTCCTCCATAACCCAATTCAGTAACTTGGGCAAATGGATGGGGAGCAGGAAATTCAGCCCTGGTTTGGCAGCTATGTCTCTAATGGATACAGACGGCCTATAAATGTTTCATCTCCCAGGACCCTGCTTGTAAATGTTTCATTTCCCAAACTCCTGCTTACACTTAGCAAGGGTGCCAGAACTTGTCAGAAATTTGGGATGTATGGCTAGTCTTAAAAAGGCTCTTGTTTTGGTTAGCCTAGTACACATCTATGAACTTCTAATACTATTAACTTCTTTTATGTACAACTGTTATATTAGTTTTGTTCACCTGTCTCAGATCATGGCTGAAATAGTTTTCAGAATAGTTTACTTATGTAGCTAATAAATAATTAAAAAATAAAATAAAAATAAAACAAGGCCTTTATGATGGATCTCAGCCGTATTCTCTGTTGACATTGCAAGAGGTATGCAATATATCATAAACAGTGGACCATTACATATCACTGGCAAATCCCCACCCAAACTTCCACTTACTCAATGCCTGGATTTTGATGCAAGTGACTCCCTGAATGTGGAGATGAGTCACCATCTCTATACTTCACGAAGAAGGGGAAGAGAGATTTTCTTTTAACCATTTTCACAATTCCCCATCACAGATCTCACGAGTCACAATCACATGTTTCTTTCTATTAGCCAAATCTATAACTATCAAAGTCTTAGCTCAAAAAGTCTGAAGAAAGCCAAAAATAATGGGGGGTACAAAGGTGCAAAAATAGGGACAGATTGTAAATATTGCTCTTAGAAACTTAGAAAGTTGATAAAATAACAGGATTTGTGTTAGCATGCATTTTTCTGAAGGATATGAAGTCTGAAACTCAAACGAATGATATTATTAAGTGACTTCAATCTTCAGTGATTTGTTAGAAAACCAAAAAAAATGATGAGGAACAGACCAAAAAGGTAAGGCAAAAATCTGGACATTCTGCACAAATCTGGACAGTTGAGAGGTATGGAAAGCTATCCCACTCTGCAAACCACAGGATAAAAATTAACTATTTTTTGTACATATTTGCACTGGTAAGAGAAGCACTTTATTTTATCTTTATTAAGGGTTTTCAGGTCTTGCTCTGTATCTGCATTAGCCAACTGCAAGTTCATCTTAGGCCGCAGATGTTCTTGTTACTTGCTTTACATTATTTTTGGCCAGTAACAGGATTTGAAATGCAAAGTTTTGTGAAACTTCAGAGAAAATCTAGTAAATAAGCAGCCAGCGAAAATGCTTCCATAGGTTAGTACTAGGCTAACTGCCCTTGTAAGCCTAGCCAGTTATCTCTTATGAGACTCAAACCCTACACCTTGTGTTTGTAAAGCAAGCACCTTAAACATTAGGTCACCCTCCCAACCTTTAAAGATAGATGACAGACTTTGGGCAGTCATTTACAACACACTATCCTGCTAATAGAGTGGTTCTGTCATTGAGTCATCTTTATGCAGCCCCCATATTAAAATAGCAAATAAATGTATTAAATATATGCATCTTAGAGTTGCTCCATGTGATCCTTACCTTCCTAGATTGACACTGTGTGCAACCTGTAAACTGGCAGGCCCTAACTGGAGTTCTGCAGGGTACTAAAGTAGCTGACGGTTGGATAAGGAATTTTACTGGTCATTCATGAATATTAAAACTAAATAAATAAATAACATTAAAAAAGAATATAACACTCAACTTGACTACAGTGCAGGGTTCTTTTGGTTCTTTTTTCCTGATTTTTTATGATTGTCAGCTAGCAGCTTTGTTGCTCACAAATACCAGTTTTCCCTTTGGTGTATACATATATATATATATATATATATATATATATATATATATATATATATATCTAGTACACACACACACACACACACACACACACACACACACACACACACACACACACACACACACACACACACACACACACACACACACAATCATAAGAATCATGCAGTCATGCACCCAGATGATTGTGGTCTGCACTGTTGTGGCAGAACAGGTAGCTTACATCCTTCTAGGTTGAGAACTGCTGATTGAGGGCTCAGTGTCTGTTATTCTAAAAGTGTATTAATTCTGGTTTAAGCACTTGGGCTTTCAAGCCAGTTATTTTACATTAAGAGGGTTCGTGGTCTGCACTCTTGTGGGAGGAGAGGCTGGACTCTGCCCTTCTGAGCTGGGAATTTCTGGTTAAAGGCTTATAGTGCTTGCATATCTGAACTGTTCCTTACTGAAGTTGGTGCGCCTTGTTTGCTGTGGCATAGACTGGATTCGGGCCTGCTGGATCTAGCTTTGTTTGTGTAACTTGAGCACTAATCCAGACATTCTCTAAAGTATTCAATGGTATTTATTACTGCTTGGTTGTAACTTGATTAAAGTGTAGCTATCATTCAAGTCTTTTGGATTAAGCACTTGGGCTTCAGAACAGTTGTTTTACATTAGGAAGGTTTGTGGCAAGCACTGTGGTGGCAGGACAGGTAGCTTTCATCCTTCTAAGTTGGGAACTGCTGATTGAGAGCCCAGTGTCCAAGTGTATTAGTTCTGGTTTAGGCACTTGGGCTTCAGGCCAGTTATTTTACATTAAGAAGGTTCGTGGTCTGCACTCTTGTGGGAGAAGAGGCTGGACTCTGCCCTTCTGAGCTGGGAATTTTCTGGTTAAAGGTTTATAGTGCCTGAATATTTGAACTGTATCTTACTGAAATTGGTTCACCTTGTTTGCTCTAGCATAGACTAGATCCAGGCCTACTGAATCTAGCTTTGTTTATATGCTTGTTGTTTGTTTGCTTGTTATTTCCCTGGAAGCTAATTCCACCTAATACGCAACTTCTCAGCGCTTCTGTGGATCACTAGTGATATCTGCATTGCTTACTGTACTTATTTCCTTGTTTCACTTGAAAAAAGTTACTGTTTGTCGTTTTTGCATTTAGTTACTTGTAACACATTGCACTCAAGTTACCTGGCACTTGCTCACTAAAGCAATTATATAAGTCAGCACTAAAAATTAAAAGCACTACACCCTCACTCCCCACTGGCCCTTGTTTTCAATTAAGGATTTCCCAATATTATTCTAGCATGTCCAAAGGTCAGTTGTCAATCTCCTCTCCGGTCCAGCTGGTGAATCTGGGAATCTTGAGGCAATGTTATAACTGCCTCATGTACACAGACAACCCTCTCCTCCTCCCACATAACACAAATACTTGTGAGAGATGCAGCTATTTAGCCAAACTGGAGGCTGAGCTCTCTCAACTCAGGACTGGCAAGAACAGACAGGAGGAGAAGGCAACTACACACACCACAAAACCAGCCTCACATAATGCTACCACTCCACTGAATCAAACACATAAACACACAAAGACATACTCGAGGCTCTGAGTAAAATTTACCTAAACAGCAGAGGCCTCCAAAGCAGACACCCAAACAACTGCTACCTCAAGACACCCCACAAGCAACACATAAACCACAAAAGCAGTGTGCAAAGCAGTCACAGCCCTTAAGGCCAAATACAACACCAAACATACTTGTCATAGGTGACTCCATAGTCAGACACACTGACGTCCCACTCACCAGGCTGAACAAGGAGAGGGTCACAGTAAGCTGCCTATCGGGCGCTAGAATCCACCACATAACACAAGCACTCGGGTCACTCCATGGCAAGTACAAATATGACACAGTCATTGTCCATGCTGGTGTGAACGACCTGAGACGTACCTCCCTGGACTACATGAAAAAGACATAGAGGAGCTCTCTGATTATGTAGCCCAGGCAGGTATGACCCTAACCCTGAGCAGTATCCTTCCTTCACCAAGAATGATGCCACAATATAGAGACAAGATGATCAGCTTTAACAATTGGCTTAATGTCTGGTGTCATTCAAAGGGGATCCAGTGTCTGTCTGCCTGGGATGACATGCTTGACAAGCCACGCTGCTGCAAGGGACGGCTTGCACCTGTCACCCTGGGATTCGGATATTGGCTAAGGCTCTTGCCACCCCATAGTGCCTTTTTAGGCAAGGCTCAAATTCTAAACCTACCACCCTAGAAAACAAAATGGGAAGAAACTGAGGGTAATGCTGCTCAATGCCAGAAGTCTAAATCTCAAAATGCACTTTTCGAGGCCCTTCTCAGTATGGAGAACATCGATGTCTGTGCTGTAACTGAAACCTGGTTCAAGGCTCCTGAGAGCACCCGGCACTATTAGGTTTTACCTCATATCATGCGTTCGGTCCCAAAACCCGGACCACACCACAAAAGGAGGGTGTATCCATATTCATAAAGGATACTCACACCTCCAGGTTGGTGGCAACGCACGAAGCTCGGAAACCATCCAGGTGCAACTAACCATAGGCAAAACTGCTCTACAAATTGTAGCATGCTACAGGCCACCCTCTCAAACTCAGGAACCCCACACAGCCTTCCTGAAGACACTGGAGGGTATAAATGTATCTCCAAACACCATCATATTGGGTGACTTCAACTACCCGAATATAGACTGGGAACATTACTCAAGCCCTAACTTTCTAGCCCAACGGTTCCTGGAGTTCATAAATTCAAATGCCATGGAACAGCTAGTCACTGTTCCCATGAGAGGAGAAAATATACTAGATCTCGTTGTCACAAACATGGGGACAAAATGCTCCACACCAGAAGTATATCCCTCATTGGTGAGATCTGATCATAAACTAATCTCACTGGAAATCCACATCCCGCCCCACCCCAAGCAAAAGACCATAGTGAAGAACTTCTCTAAAGCAAACTTCACACTACTCAAGACTGGTGTGGTATCCTTCAAGGCCCCTGAGCCAGAGGAAACCACAACCCAAGCTGGAAGCCCTTACAAATGCCTTCTATGAACACCTCCAGGACTGCATGGATCAGGCAATCCCAAATAAAACCAAGACTCTTTCCACAAAGGGCAAACGTCCAGTCTGGTGGACCCCAGCCATTAACAAACTTTACAATAAGAGGAGAAAGCTATTACATGATAGAACAAAATCCATAAAAGGGAAGTCACCCCTGATCATTATTAGTAAAAAATACGAGCACTCATAAAATCAACTAAGGCCAATTTTGAGAGAAAAATTGCCATGGATTCAAAGGACAATCATAAGGCCTTTTTCAGCTATGTTAGGAACCTGGGTGGAAACTCCCAGATATGCTCAGAATTAGTCCAAAATGATACAAAAATCACTGAACCCACAGACATTGCCAACATACTGGCAGACAGGTTCAGTGCAAACTTCACCCCTCTCCCCTAAAGGAGAGATAACTATCCCAGCCGAGTGTAGCCTCCCGGACATCTCAAATGCGCAGGTGAAAGCTGCTCTCTCTAAAGCTAAAAACACAGCATCAATGGGACGGATGGTGTCCCCGGCTGTGTGCTACACGAGCTAAATGAGGAATTAAACCCGCACATAAGGCAGCTGTTTAATCTTAGCCTTACCACAGGATACGTGCCCAAGGAGTGGCGTGACGGCAACTGTGGTCCCACTCCACAAAGGCGGTGCCTCACGGACCCTGGTAATTACCGCCCCATAAGCTTAACAAGTCTAGTCTGCAAAGCTATGGAGAGGATCATAATGGAGCTCATAAACAAAGATATAGGGACTTGCAGACATTGGACCCGACCCAGTTTGGCTTTGTCAAGGGAAGATCATGCCTTTTGAACTTGGTTGACTTCTTGAAACAGTCACCAAGGCCATTGATGAGGGAAAGGCAGTCCATACAGCCTACCTTGACCTTGCAAAGGCTTTCGACACAATACCCCACTCGGGTATTGTAGAAAAACTTACCAGCTTAAATGTAAACCCATATGTCACAAGATGGGTTGCAAACTGGCTTAAGGACAGAACCCACAGGGTTAGAGTTGCTGGCGCTGTGTCAGACTCCAAGCGGTCACAAGTGGTGTCCCACAGGGCTCGGTCCTTGGCCCCTATTGTTTGGCATCTACTTCTCAGAAGTACAGGCCAACATGGGAGGACTTTGGCTGACAAAGTTTGCAGACGACTGCAAACTGGGCGCCATAGTGGAAAGTGCATCGGACACGGATATCCTTCAGAAGGGACTCACGGAAACAGATAGCTGGTGCCAGAGCCATGGCCTGAAGTTAAACGCCAAAAATGTATAGTCATACCCTTCGGGAAAAACAAGGTAACCCCAAGCTACCATATAGGTGGCAATCCACTAAGCACAGAAGAGGTTATCAGGGACCTGGGGACCCAGGTTGACAGTGGCCTTTCTTTTGACACTCACATTGCTAAAGTGGTTAGAAAGACCTTCTACATTGCCCACCTGATCATGAAGGATTCACATCCAGATCTAGTGAGGTCATTGTTCCCCTGTACTCTTCACTTATCAGACCAATGATCGAGTACAATGCCCCATTCGGGATGTATCTCACCCGACATCTGCAGCAATTGGAGAGACCCCAAAAGTTCCTCACCAAAAGGATAAAGGGACTCCAAAATCTGTCATATGCTGCCAGATTGAAGAAACTCCAGCTCTATTCAGTCGCATACCGTCTGCTCAGAGGTGACATGTGCCTGACATACAAGGCCATGTCCAACCCGGAATTAATGGACATGCTCCACCTCAAAAATCCAAATCCACCAAAACCACTAGAGCAAGCGACTTAAACCTTAGCACGGATATAAATAGGACGTGCTGGAGGGATAGATTTATCACTCAGAGACTCCCTATGCTGTGGAATAAAATCCCGGTCCATGTGAGGCAGAGCACCTCGCTGACTCTGTTCAAGAGAAATCTAGACCTGTGGATGGGAGATCGTAGGTTTACCCCAGGAATCATCTCTGTGTCACTGCTGGACAGAGGCACAACAAACTAATGGGCACAGTATTTTTTCATATAAGGGGTGGCGTAAGCCACAATAATTTGGGCTAGGCTTATAAATGCCTTAGGGCAGATAGCCTAGTATAAACCTATGAAACTATGAACCTATATGGAAGACCAGCTCAGTAGTAATGAATGCATTTTTAAATTATTTATGCTTCTACATATGTGGTATTATATCCTCTTAGGGTGTGGATACCACTGCTGTTCAGTTTTTGGATGGCCTGGTTACTGTAGCCAAACTGGAGGCTGAACTCTCTCAACCCAGGACTGGCAAGACCAGACAGGAGGAGAAGGTAACCACACACACAACAAACCCAGTCACACATAGACCTACCCCAACTGCAAATCAAGCACATAATAACACAAAAACATACTCGGAGGCTCTATTAAAAAACTTACCAAAACAACAGAGGCTCCCAAAGCAGACACCCAAAAATCCACCACCTCAAAAAATAACACATGCAACACATACTTCAATAAATCGGTGTGTCAATAAATCACAGCCCTTAAGGCCAAACACTATGCCTGATACACTAGTGATAGGTGACTCTATAGTCAGACACACCGACGTCCCACTTACCAGGCTGAGCAAGGAGAGGGTAATGGTAAGCTGCCTATTGGGGGCTAGGATCCGCCATATAACACACGCACTCAGGTCACTCAAAAGCACGTACAAATATGACTCCGTCATTGTCCATGCCGGCATGAATGACCTGAGACGTACTTCCTTGGACTACATGAAAAGAGACATAGAGGAGCTCTCTGATTATGTAGCCCAGGCTGGTATGACCCTGACCCTGAGCAGCATCCTGCCCTCACCAAGAATGATGCCACAATACAAAGTCAATATGATCAGCTTTAATAATTGGCTCAATTACTGGTGTCATTCTAGGGGGATCCAATGTCTGTCTGCCTGGGATGACATGCTGGACAAGCCATGCTGCTTCGCAAGGGACGGCTTGCACCTGTCACCACTGGGCTTCCGGATATTGGCTAAGGCTCTTGCCACCCCCATAGTGCCTTTTTTAGGCAAGGCTCAAAAGACAAACCCACCTCCTTAGAAAACAAAAATGGAAAAAAAATTAAGGGTAATGCTGCTCAACACCAGAAGTCTAAATCTCAAGATGCAGGCTCTCAAAGCACTCCTCAGTATGGAGAACATCGATGTCTGCGCTATAACCGAGACCTGGTTCAAGGCTCCTGAGAGCACCCCAGCACTACCAGGCTTTACCTCATATCATGCTTTTTGGCCCCAAAACCTGGGCCGAACCACAAAGGGAGGGGGAGTGTCCATATTCATCAAGGATACCCACACCTCAAGGTTAGTGGCAACTCATGAAGCATCGGAGACCATCCAGGTGCAGCTAACCGTAGGCAAAACTGCTATACAACTGGTTGCATGTTACAGACCACCCTCCCAATCTCAAGAACCCCAATCAGACTTCCTGAAGACATTGGAAGATATGAATGTCTCACCAAATACCATCATATTGGGAGACTTCAACTACCCTAACATAGACTGGGTGCACTATTCTAGCCCTAACACTTTAGCCCAAAGGTTCCTGGAATTCATAAACTCAAATGCAATGGAACAGCTAGTCACCTCTCCCACAAGGGGGATAATATACTAGACCTGATCATCACAAACATGGGGACAAAATGCTCCACACCTGAAGTATTCCCCTCACTGGTGAGATTTGACCACAAACTAATCACCCTGGATATACATTTACCACCTCCACCCCCAGCACAAAAGACTACAGTGAGAAACTTCTCAAAAGCCGACTACACTTCTCAAGACTGAGATGGTATCATTTAAGCCCACAGGGCCAATGGAAACCACATCCCACAATGCTGAATCCTACACAAATGCTTTCTACAGACATCTCCAAGAATGCATGGATCGTGCAATCCCAAATAAAACCAAGACCCTCTCCACCAAAGGAAAGCGTCCTGTCTGGTGGACCCCAGCCATAAACAAATTGTATAACAAAAGAAGGAAGCTACTGCAAGACAGAGCAAAATCCCATAAAGGGAAGGCATCTCTGATCAGCACTAGTAGAAAGCTACGTTCTCTCATAAAAACATCCAAGGCCAACTTTGAGAGAAAAATCGCCAAGGACACTAAAGATAACCACAAGGCATTCTTCAGTTATGTTAGAAACCTGGATGGAAACCCTCAGATATGCTCAGAGTTAGTACACAACGACAGAAAATTTACCGAACCCACAGATATTGCCAACATTCTGGCAGACAGGTTGAGTGCAAATTTCTCCCCTCCCTCACCTCCAAAAGAAGAAATACTCATCCCAGCTGAATGTAACCTCCCTGTCATCTCTGATGTCCAGGTGAGAACCGCCCTTAGCAAAGCAAAAAACACAGCATCTATGGGACCTGATGGTATCCCCAGCTGCGTGATACATGAACTCCAAGAGGAGCTAAACCCGCATATAAAAATGTTATTTAACCTTAGCTTTACTACAGGATATGTACCTGAACACTGGCGTACAGCAACAGTGGTCCCACTCCACAAGGGAGGCTCCACTACAGACCCTGGGAACTACCGCCCCATAAGCTTGACCAGCCTGGTTTGCAAAGCTATGGAAAGAATTATTATGGAACTCATAAACAACGACATTGGGGACCTACAGACACCTGATCCCACCCAGTTTGGCTTTGTAAAGGGCAGATCCTGCCTTTTGAACCTGGTTGACTTTTTCGAAACAGTCACTAGAGCCATTGATGAGGTCAAGGCAGTCCATACAGCCTACCTGGACTTGGCTAAAGCCTTCGACACAATACCCCACTCGGGGATCATAGATAAGCTAAACAGCTTAAATGTAAATCCATATGTCACAAGATGGGTTGCAAACTGGCTAAAGAACAGAACCCATAAAGTCAAGATTGCAGGAGCCATGTCAGACTCAAAGCCAGTCACAAGTGGTGTCCCACAGGGCTCTGTCCTGGGACCCCTCTTGTTCGGCATTTACTTCTCAGATGTAAAGGCAAACATGGGAGGGTTGTGGCTGACAAAGTTCGCAGATGACTGCAAACTAAGCACCATAGTCGATACACCAGCTGACACATACATCCTACAGAAAGGCCTCACGAAATGGACAACTGGTGCGAATCATGGCCTTAAACTGAATGCCAAGAAATGTATAGTCATCCCTTTGGGAAAAACAAAGTACCCACAAATTATCACATAGACAGTAACCCACTGAGTACTGAAAAAGTAATCAGAGACCTGGGGACCCAAGTTGATAGTGACCTCTCATTTGACACCCACGTTGCCAAAGTGGTTAGAAAGACTTTCTACCTTGCCCGCCTTATCATGAAGGGGTTCACATCCAGATCAAAGGAGGTCATCGTGCCCCTGTACTCCTCCCTTATCAGGCCCATGATTGAGTACAATGCCCCATTTGGTATGTACCTCACCCGGCACTTACAACAGCTGGAGAGACCCCAGAAGTACCTCACCAAGAGGATCAAGGGTCTCCAACCTATGTCATATGCTGCCAGGCTAAAGAAACTCCAGCTCTATTCAGTAGCATACCGCCTGCTCAGAGGTGATCTGTGCCTGACGTACAAGGCTATGTCCAACCAGGAATTGATGGACACACTCCACCTCAAAAAATCCAAATCCATAAGAACCACGAGAGCCAAAGATTTAAACCTCAGTACAAACATGAATAGAACATGCTGGAGGACAGATTCATAACTCAGAGGCTTCCCATACTCTGGAACAAAATCCCAGTCCATGTTAGGCAGAGCCCCTCACTGACTCTCTTCAAGAGAAATCTTGACGAGTGGATGGGAGATCGTAGGTTTACCCCGGGGGTCACCCTGTGTCGCTACTTGACAGAGGCACAGTAAACTAATTTTAATAAGTAAGGGGGTCTTCAATGTGTCACTACTAGACAAAGGCACAGTATTCTAAATTTATTCTATACACCTTAGTACCACTACATGGGGTGGCGAAAGCCACATCTCTAGGGCTAGGCTTGCAAATGCCCCAGGGCAGATAGCCTAGTACTAAACTATGAAACTATGAAACTATGTACTTCAAGACAGGGCAATACAAAGTTGTTTATGTAGCAAGCCACAGGAAAAAAAAATCACTGCTTCTGGTTAATAGTTGCCATCAGAACTTTATCATTTATGGTTAACAGTTGCAATCAGAGCGTTATTGTTTATAACATACACAAATCACTGTTTTTTGCATATTAAGAATATCAATGGCGCTCAACAAAAAGCCCCTCAGACCACCTGCAATTCAGACAGCTAAGAAATGAAACAAAAAAAGCCATATTAGCTGATAAAAGAAACTACTACTACCAACTACAACAAACCAACCAAAATAATCTCCAAAAGTTATGGCGAGGTATCAATAACCTCCTGCACCCTGGATGCTCAAGTACTCCCTCTCCCTCTGACTCTGATCACAAAAATCCCATCCAAATAGCTGACTCATTTAATACTTTTTTCACTGAAACTATACAATCCCTAGTCAACCAGCTATCCCCTAGCACCCCATGCTCTGCTGCAACCTCCACCAATAATCCTCCTCAATTTCATTTTCAGCCAGTGCCCACTTCACTCATCTGTAACCTCATACAGAAACGTAAAGCCACTACACTCTCTGCTGAACAATTACCTGCAGAATACCTGAAAAAAGCTGCTAAAGTCATAGCCTACCCCATATCCATCCTCATTAACAGAACTTTTTCTGAAGGAACTATTCCCCTAATCTGGAAAGTCTCTCACATTATTCCCCTCAATAAGGGTGGTATCTCCAAGGAGTTGTCCAATTACAGGCCCATAGCTATTCTATCTCCTTTGGCAAAAATAATGGAAAAATGTATACACCTACAACTGTTAACCTACCTACTTGATCACAATTTATTAGCACCCTGTCAACATGGCTTTAGACCATTTCATAGCACCACCTCTGCTCTCTTATCCTTCACTAACCATATTAACAGTAATCGTAATAATGATACTCTATCCTCAGCCCTTTTTATTGACCTGTCTAAAGCATTTGACATGGTTAACCACCACCTGCTTATAGACACACTCAAAAACCTGTCATTGGACACCCATACTATACAGTGGTTCCAATCATACCTACATAATAGGCAACAGGCTGTACTAATGGAAAATACTTTACCTTCCCACCTCCCAGTTGCTCTAAGGGTCCCGCACGGATCTATATTAGGCCCATTACTCTTCTCCATCTTTACAAATGATCTTCATTCTGTAATTCCACAAGCTGACTGTATACAATACGCTGACGACTCCACACTCATATGCTCTGCTACTTCTCAATCAAAACTTCAGTCACAAACCCAAAAGACCTTTAGTACAGTTGAAAACTGGCTCCTACAAAGACGTGTTATCCTTAACCCCAAAAACACTAAAATGCTACTATTTACCCCCACCCGCAGAGCCTCCCCACTTAACTTTACTATTACTTCAAATGACAGAACTATAATATCTCCTGAACCAACCACCAAACTACTTGGGGTACTAATAGATAATAACTTGTCTTTTGAACCTCACATTAATAACACCATAAAAACAGTAAATAAGAAACTAGGTTCCCTCTATAGAATCAAACCCTTTCTAACACCTCCAGCCAGGGTTACTATTGCTCACACCCACCTCATCTCTACCCTGCTCTATGCCTCCCCTATCTATACCAAAATATGTAGAAGTAATCTGAGTAAACTTTCATCCTCCTACAACAATATTGCCAGATTTGCAGCTGGGTCTTCCGATAGAACTCATCACTGTATCAATCTGAATCAGCTAGGATGGTTAGAGCTGCCAAATCTAATACTTTTTAATCAACTTATAGTAGCCCATAAGATCCTGTATTTACCTCAGAATACACCCATACTTACATCCCTAGTCATCCCCTATAACAATCTCAAGACCTTACGCTCATCTAATAAACTACTTGTACAAATATCAAAATCCAACGACTTAGGTGGTGACACCTTGCTCTCCAATACAGTAGGTAAAGCCTGGAACATCCTCCCAAGCCAGCTAACCTCAATATCCTCTGTCAGCTTATTTAAAAGCAAGCTTAAACCCTACCTTAAATCACACTGGCTATGCCCCTGTGTTAACCCAGACTAAGCACCTGACTATTAACTAGACTCCCACAATTCCCAGTCTCTCATGATCATGATCTTGTGTTTACTCACTAATTATTAGTGAGCTTAACCTTCCTTAGGATTTTTTTCTTATGTAAATATGTATATACTGTGGAATGATCAAACACCTTCATATAGCACCACAACCTAGGTGATAATGAACACTATAAATCCATCCTTGTTTGCTGATCTTCTATACTCTATCTAGTGATCTCTAGTGTTTTCTTTCTTGGGTTTATGTGTGACCTTAGTACCTATTAATATAAACTACTAACTATATCTAGTTAAGTCTTAGATTTCGTTTTCTTTCCCTAATAGAATACATAATATAAATTCCTTGGCTTGTAATATGTTATAAAGATTTGTAATACACCATTTCTAATGCAAATGTCTTAGTCTTGTTCATCTATTCTTAGATAAAGTTTTCTTTCCCTACTGAAATATAAAATATATAATCTTAGGCTTGTATTATTTTTAAAACTTCTTATTACCAAATTCTACTGTTAATGTCTTTGTCTTGACCTTTTATGTTGTTGTAATTTGTGTTGCTTTTCTCCCCGGGCCTCCACTGAAAATGGACATATATCCAGCTGGACTAGGCCGGTCAACAAATGTAAAATTAAATAAAATAAAATAAAAAATCTATTCTGATTAATTTATGTATGAAGATTGTTTTGATGAGTTGATAAATTTCATGCTAATTTCAAATAAAATGATCAGGTCAGCTAGGATACGTGCTTGAGAAAGGTCTAAGTAAAGACTACTGAACCCAGACATGACTCACCTGGTCTCATCCTCAAACAATTTATTCCTGGGGCAAGGTCCTGCACCTCTGTTCTGAGCAACTGAAGTACAGCTACAGTTCCAAAAGAATGCTTGCACTTTTGGAATGCAAATTAATGACAGCAGCACACGAATTTACTTCGAAACTGCATCATGCATATGATTCTGAAACATTACAGAGCTCCGCTGTGTTTTAAAGTTATAAGTAAAAATAGATGGAGAAGACAAGAAAATGTTATAATACAGCAGGCAAAATGCCACTTTCCATGTCAAATGCAGACACTTAAGCAAATGTGATGATAATGTGAAGACATTATATCCACTTTATCAGAAGGTCAGTCATAAATCAATCTGTTTGTCATGATATAAATGGCACTGTTCAATCAGCTCCTTAGACAGGGGAAGACTGAGAGATACTGCCTGAACAGGGAGCTGGAGTAGACTGTATGTTATATGTGTGTACAATACCTGGCAGTCTATAGCCTATGGGTGATTGGTTCTGATAACTCTTACAACTGTCGCTAGCTATACAAGCATAAGGGATATTTCAGTACCACATGGGTGGCATGGAACACGGCCCCAGAATGTGACCTCCCATATACCAGTTATGTTCCTGAATGACATGAGCAATGAGATTGATAGCTGCAGTGAGTTCCTTTCCCCAAAAGTAATGTCACCATTGTTTTACCATTGAATGTACTGGATGCTGTCCTTCTGAAACGTTGCAGAACCCCATTCCAATATGATGGACAAAACATATATTATAGCTCATGTTTCTTTTGTCTGAGGCAGCCCTACTTGAACAGGCATACATGATTTAATCTAGAACGTGCATATAGGATTTAATTTAGAACATATTAACTTAAGTGGAGCACAGCCTCTAACCCTGTACTGGTAGACCTCTGACAAAAACAAGATTACACTGGTACGAAATTGGTCCTCCTCTCTGGTTATTATGTTACATCCACTTCACTTTTTCTATGATTACTGAAGTGTTATTCCCTTGTCTTTGTAATTAATGTATACAGTATCTGTCTGCTCCAGGTTGTACCATAACCCCCTCTACACACACACACACACACACACACACACACACACACACACACACACACACACACACACACACACACACACACACACACAGAAAAAAAACATATACACACACACACACACACACACACACACACACACAAACATACACACACACACACACACACACACTCTGTCTCTGCGTGGACAAATTATCTTGTTCAGGTTTCTGTTAAACAAGTATTTGTACTTCTCTCCTTCTCACAAAACCACTGGCTACTCTCTGTTTTTTTTTTTTTTTGGTTCTGGACCTGCTCAGACTGATTGGCTCCTGCTATTCCAGTTGCTGTGACCCTGTTCATCCCCCCAGGGTAACTGCATTTATGCTCACCATTTTCCCCCACCTTTTGCTTACATTACAAATCAACCGTAAAGGTATATATACCATATTGCCCAGCACTGACATACAAATACTGCACCACAACATGAAACCGATCATACTTATAACACACACCACAACTAACAACTTGTACTACTGATGCACATTGAACTGCAAACCATATTACTTCTAGACTACTCTTATACACAACAAACATAACCATAGACTAAAACACACATACATAAACTACTACAACCTCCAATTTATAACCTCCATTCCCTGTGCAATCAACCTGACAAACCCCTCAGACACACTAACTACCAACAGCTTCCTATTCATTCGTACAACCCACCTTTCAAACACCCAACTTCATAACAAAAATAATGATTTTCTACGTATCCACCTCTATGCAAGCTGGTCATTACAGAAACATGCAATAAATCTCCCTAAACGATTGTACAAACTCACAACCTTCCTTTTCATTCAGCACATCAGAAGCGATATGGAAACTAGCCCTGAGTTGCTCATCTCTCGTCTGTTAATAAATGCTCAAAACATACCTAAAAAACAAGACCAGGTCAACACTGTCCTTAAACTGTACAGCCCTGACATACTAACTCTTACTGAGTCATGGATCAAAAGCAAAGGCAATCCACACGTGTCATTTTTCCACATTATGATTACTTTCTAGTTGCTAGAGCCAGTCCCTACCACAAAAAAAAAACCTGTGATGGATTCCTTCTACTTCATAAAACTTGTCTAAACATCCAACTCTTAGCCCACATCAACGCACTTTCGGCCATTACCCCTAAGTGTCTACTTCTAGCAATTATCACAGAAAATTAAAAACAAACAAAAAAAAACTTGCACCTCTCAGTAGCCTACCTCTTCCTTCCTTCCACACCTTGTAAATTTCAAACATAAATTTAAGAAATGATATCCCAGCTAGGACACAAAAGCAATCACACCCTATTGGGTGACTTTAGCTTAAATATGCTTCAGCACATCTAGTATGACATAAGTAAAGTTCTGCTCGACTTCATCCTTGAACAACTACTGCAGCATCCCACATGACCTAACCATGTCACTAACAATCATTCCCTTCTAGTCTAATCATCACCAACAACCTTAATCAAATCTTGGACATTATCATCCACCCTCATTCTTCTAGTGACCATTGCATAATAAACTTCACAATATGCTTCACAATACATACCCCACAACAAAAAGTCCACCTAAATTAATCTCATTCACGCTTAAGGCAGACTCAGACATAAAGAAAATGCAAAGAAACCCTACCTGTTACACACTGTTCTTTCACATTAAACTCAAACAGCCAGGATACTCAGTTTGTACCAGCACACATTCTTCCCTATAATTTGTCAGCTCTACATACCAAAACAAAATGATTGGCTAACTCCTGAATCTAAATCCCTTAAACTTACAGATGATGCATGCTAGGCATAGAAAAGCAATCACTCCCTTAGCAATAGCCAATAGTATATCTAGCTCAGAAGTCTGTCAAAAGCAGCAAGATGACACGAAAGCCAGCATATGAAAACATTTCAAGCATCCTTAGTTAACTCAACAGAACAGTTCTAGGATGAAGTGAATCAATATAAAGAAAGGGTTATTTAAAATAACCCATCAGCAGTAACTTCTACATTCTCTCCCTTTGAATTCTGCAATACGCCCACCCTACCAACCACTCACCCTGCCCCCCATTCCCTCAGAACCACCTGTCTACATTCCTCATTTAAAGAAGTCAAAACAAGAGACTTAGAGCTTCTGCCTCAATTCATATACCACTGCAGGGACTTCCTCACAACCCTCCCCCCCACAGATCTTCAGTCTCTCACAAAAATGTCATGCCAAATATATTGAAAACTGCCATTGTTAACTGAACGCCAAAGCAATTTAACCCCACCAAAACTTCTCAATACAGGTGAATTTCTACTCTTCCCACTCTCGGCAAACTGGTTAAAAAATTATCCATGTTAAGCTCACCCAATACATTTTTACCTATCAACTCCTCTCCAATAAACAAGATGGGTTCCAGTGTGACCATAGCACACTCACTGCCATATGGACCTTGATTGAGGGAATATTATATGGATAGAGGCCAGCTCACTGGTGCCATCTTTACTGATCTTAGAAAAGCCTTTGGCCTCAATGACTACAAGATCTATTTCCATCACCTACTACACATAGGTATAAGTCCCAATTTCCTACCTTGGTTTCAGAAATGATCTCACAAATTGCCACTGCTCCATCAAAATTCATACCTTGATTCCCCAATCAGTCAGCCTTCAGAAAGGAACACCACAAGGTTCCATACTTGTTCTTCTATTTTCCGTCTTTATAAATAAACTTCCCCTTGCCCCGTCTCTTCTTCCCCTCCTTTTCTCCATAGACGATATGGTACTATTTTGCACAAACAACTCATTACCTGATCTCCAGAAAACTTGCAAGCAGATTTCCTAACCCCCTAATCCACTGTTATCTCCAACAAAAGTCTCTTTCTCAAGTCCAGCAAAACCAAAACCTTGATTTTTGGCATCTGCCAGAAACTTTAAAATATACACATCTGTTTTTACATCTATGACCACAGCAACACCCCAGCAAAAACACCACCTTTTGTAAATACCTTGGCATTTGGCTTGACCCCTTTCTCAACTTCTCTCTTCTGTTTGACTAGACAAGGAAACAGGTTAACTCTCTCCTATTTTTGGCCAAAAATATCTCTCTCCTTCTAGCAAAAACATCCAGAACAGCCACAGACAAATGTATTCTACCATCCTAACTTAAATATAATCTCCCCCTCATCATCAAAAACAAACTCTGAACACATTCAATAACCAATAAAATGTATAGCTTTCTTCACGAGTCCCCTAAAAAGGAATTCCACTATACACAACTGTGAAGAATAAAAATGGCTCGCTGTTCAACAAAAGGTAGACCTTCTCCTAGGATCAAAACTATTCATATTGCAAGTCAGCCAGACC
Organism: Protopterus annectens; assembly: GCF_019279795.1. Classification (NCBI taxonomy): domain Eukaryota; kingdom Metazoa; phylum Chordata; order Ceratodontiformes; family Protopteridae; genus Protopterus; species Protopterus annectens. The sequence goes on along the minus strand of NC_056747.1, from coordinate 774,353,218 downwards.
TTCTCTCCCCTAGCAGCTAAAGTAATTAGACAACCTTCCTTTTGCAGCCTCTGAAATCACAACTACTCTGCCTCCACAAGCAACCCGTCATAACTAAACTCCTTATACGTATTACTGCCTTTTTATAATAGGTCCAATAGTCTGGGAAAGTATTCCCTCTGTCAATTAAAAGTCTGTTTTTTTTCATCGGCCAAATGTAACTGCCTGTCATCCAGCCATATCACCTAACCAGAGCTATGCCGCGCTCTTTCTCTTTCTAGTAGTACCCTTGCCGACTCTTTACATAGCAGGTTCGGTTGCAACAATCTTTACTTTTTCGCTTATACAATCTTTTGCTTAACATAACTTTCTACATGAGATTTATCTTGAGTTTTGTAAATAATATATATAACAACTAGAGTTACTCTTTACACTTTTATTAGCTGATAATGGTATGCCACAAATGTGTATTTTTATTATACTCTTACTGTCTCTCACTAAATGTAATTCTGATGATATTTGCATTCCTGGGCTGAAACTGAAACTGGTCACTTCTGATCCCCGCTTTACTCTAGAAAACATGTTTTAAATAAAAAAATAAACAATTGAGCCACCTGATGTTTGACCATGGTGTTGTGAGTGTCAGTGTTTGTGATCTGTGTGTTCAGAATACTTTCAGAGCTCCATATTTGTCAATGGTGGCTCAGGCACACTGTCCTGACCAGCAGTCATGCCTCCCAACTGTGCAGAAATTTACTGAATGTCCAGATTTTTACCGTATTTGTGATCTGTTTGACATTAAACCAGTGGTTTTCCTTTCCTAAAGAAAACCTTATCCCCTCAAGCCACACGCTCTAGGGATCTAAACCTCACCACAACAATAAATAGGATGTGCTGGAGGGATAGATTCCTGTCCCAGAGACTTCCCATGCTTTGGAACAAGATTCCAATCTACATTAGGCAGAGCTCCTCGCTAACACTCTTCAAAAGAAACCTTGACGAGTGGATGGGAAACAGAAAGTTTACCCCGGGGATCACTTCAGTGGCTCTGCTGGACAGAAGCACAGGGAACTAATCTAAGGGGGCGGCGAAAGCCAACACATTCTGGCTAGGCTTATAAATGCCTTCGGGCAGCTAGCCTAGTACCTACCTATGAACCTATGACTGAAGTCATAAATAATGACATATATTTCAGTTCAGACTTCATATTATTTAGAAAATATGTGCTGATGCTAAAATCTATTATTCTAGCAACTTTCTAAGTTTGTAAGGGAAGTATTTAAATATCCTTCCCTGATTTTAGGCCTTTACTCAACATTATTTTTTGCTTTGTCAAGAATTCCTGCTCAAAGAGGTTGAGAGATTTGCCAGCAGCTGATGTGCCAGTCATAAAGTCAGTATCAAGTGTACTTCCCAAGCCAGGGCTCGCTATCTCAAATAGCATTCACATCTGGAATACAAGTATCAGAACATACTAGGAATTGAATTTATAGCATTTTATTGAAGCCACTTTCACATGAGAACACCACTGCAGAATAAATAACAATGAAAACCTCAAAAATGACAAAAACAAAAGCATTTTTATATTGGTAAGCTCTCTCCTTAACCCCTCAATGGGAGCTTTACTCCTTGTAACTCTTATATAGTCACACAGCTGGGGTGAACAAACACCCTACAAGTAAAATATCCTTTTCTGCACCCCATTTGTGGCAATATGTTGCAGCTAAAATTAATTGCACAGTAAATGAAGTGAAACAAATACAACTAAGCACAAGTTCAAACAAAACCCAAGTTAAAAAATTATCTTTAAATTAGAAAATAAATTGTGTGTGTGTGTGTGTGTGTGTGTGTGTATGAATAAGTTTCTTTTCATGTTTTTTTATTCAATAACAGTGGCCTCAGTGAAAATTGAGTCAGCAAAATGACACTTGATTCCATAGTAACCTATTCCACATGTATTTGTACTGCAACAGATGTAAAGAATTATTACTAAGGTGAGTAACATTAGATGAAAATGATTGAATAATCACCTCTGTGTCTTAACAACACCAGCTGAATGGAACATTTATACAAAGCAGTAAACAATGCAGTTGTCCTTGTCTTTATGAAACTTCCAACATAGTATGCATGGCTCATATGTCCTATCTCATTGTTCTGAAGTCTGACCAGCACAAGTGATGATTTCAGTTATGAAGTATATAGGTCTACAGATACATAACATTTCATAACTTATACTACAGTACTTAAATTATGATTACAAATGTAATTGTTATATGCCAGTGTCTGAAAAGCAGCTGTGTATAACTGCACTCGTTTGAATTTATCAAGTATTGCAAATATTCGTATTAAATAATGCATAATCTGTTACTAAAATCCTATGGATTAAAGTCTGAAATATAACAAACATGTTTGGAAAAATTACCAGTTATTTGACTTACTGACTCTTTTTTCCATAGTAAGTATGGACAACTGTGAACATGACCAAAGACCCTCCATATGCTGTGTCTTCACTATGCTGCAGTTTATACTGGCATGCCATTCATATACAGTGAACCTCACCAAAGTCACCTGCATTACTGGTAGGTTGGTGCAATAAAGTTCTGCTACAGTAAGCAAAAGGCACAGGAGATCACTCCTATATTCCTGACATACTCCAGTACGTAGAGTTGTGAGTTTTATATATGTCAGCTTTTGGGTTTCATCAGAGTTCTGTGGTGCTGTCCAAAACACCTTGTTATGTGATCTTCTGTCACCAAATCTGTCAAGCAGCTATATCAGTAGAAACAGGACTTTACTCAGTGATTTCTGTTTTGTACTAAAACCAAACATTCCTGCCTCCCACTTACTTAATATTTTAAAGTGTACATATCTTCTTAAATGTTTTATTTTCTTGTATTTTTTATTGGTTAAGACTGATCATTTTGGACCATTTTCAGGATGTTCCCTAGAGCACAATTAGAAAAGTAATGATACAATATTACAAGCTGAAGGAAATTCAAAGTGAATTTATACAAAATGATTACCTCCTGCACTCCAAGAAATGTAATTATAATTTTCTGATGTCATCACCTTCAACAAGATATTCCCCTATTCAAGGGTGACATCTACAATTAAAGCTTGAAAAAAGTTTTTAATTATCTGGGCTCTATGGCTTTATGAGTCATAATGTTTCTGACTAACATTGAACACTTTTACTTGGCTGTGTACACTGCTTTATATATACGTATATATATATATATATATATATATATATATATATATATGTGTGTGTGTGTGTGTGTGTGTGTGTGTGTGTGTGGGTCTACTTCTATTCGCTGACATCCCATTTCACTGAAACCCATTTCGTTGACAGCTCATTTCATAGACAAACTTTCTAGGTGGGGGGCTTCGCCCCCACCCCCCCAATGTGGGGGGCTGTGCCCCCCCCCCCAACTATATATTACAACTCCACAGTCGCACAACAGTGGGGAGGGGGGCAAATCACAGGTTTTTGCCCTGATTACTTTTGTCTATGAAATGGGGCTGTCAACGAAATGGGTTTCAGTGAAATGGGATGTCAGCGAATAGAAGTAGACCCATATATATATATATTGTGACAATAGGAGGTACTTCCAGCCATGCCAAAAGAAGTAGGGCAGTGGATGTATGATTTGTGGCAGCACAGCTAGCTGGAATTTAGTAAATAATTATATGTCATTTGTATATCAAACTTATTTGCAGAGATGCTTGTGTTAAAAATCTATTTATAAGGTTTGCTTGCGTTAAAATGTATCAACAGTGCACCTTGCTGGAATGAAAAGAAATGTACACATATTATTGTAACTGGATTAAATGTATATGTTTTAATAGAGGATAATGGGACAGCAGAGGTTAACCAGCAAGCTTACTTTAAGAAAAATAAGAGAAATGTATATAAGCTGATAAACCATTAAAACGGCACCTCACAGTGCTACATAGGACCAGAGACAGTGGGTCTGGAAGAAGCCTTTGTTCATCAGCTCAGTAAAAAGAGGGGAATTCCCCAGGCACAGCCATAAACATTTAGATGTGTATTGTAGTCATTTATGCTAAATTCCTGTCTAGCTTCAAAGAAGGATACTGTGAGAACCTAGAGTCAGGTGACCAGACAAGGTCATTCTGCAAGCCATCTGGATATTATATTTTATAGGGAGTAATCTCTGAGTATTGAGTTTTCTGTTTTTGAGAACCTGACTTTAAAGACTGCTCATGTATTTCATAGTGCCTTGCTCTATCAAGCAAGTTATTACAGAATAGTAATTCTCTTCGATTCAGTCAAGAATATAGTGAAGCTTAGTGTAGAGATTGTTTTTCTTTATTTGTATGAGTCTGTCCATCAGTGTTATTTTCAATATTTTCTGTGATTTGAACTTTGTGGTTTACTGTAAATATATGTCTAGTATTTTCTTGTTCATTTATTATTTATTATTAAATATATTTAAACTTTCATTGTGGCCTTTTTAGAAAGCATTTAACCTCTGAGAGTGCTTATATTTATCTGGTGACACTGTGTGGGCCACTCCTGAAGGCCTAGCTGTCTTGGTCAACTACTACCATGTATATTAGTATTAATTTTGCACAGTATATTTGGATGCTCTTTGTTAAGAGTCATAGAGTAACTGATTGTGAAGTGTCTAGTGGCAGTGATAACTAACTTATACTCTAGGCAGAAGGAGACACAGTAGGTAAATCTATGCCAGCCCTTCCCAGGTGTGTGCGTGTGTGTATGTGTGTGTGTGTGTGTGTGTGTGTGTGTGTGTGTGTGTGTGTGTGTGTGTGTGTGTGTGTGTGTGTGTGTGTGTGTGTGTGTGTGTGTGTGTGAAAAAAAGTGTGTGTGTGTGTGTGTGTGTGTGTGTGTGTGTGTGTGTGTGTGTGTGTGTGTGTGTGTCAGCCACTTGGAGCAGGGAAACACCTTTGTCCAATGGTTCTTGGAATTCATAAATTCCAGCGCCCTGGATCAACTAATCCATAGTCCCACCAGGGGCTCCAATATCCTAGACCTGGTCATTACCAACATGGGAAATCAATGCTCCACACCTATGGTCACCCCGTCGTTATTCAGGTCTGACCATAAGCTAATCAACCTTAATATCCATATCCAACCCCCACCCCCCAGTAAGGAAACCCTCCATAAAAAACTTCTCCAAAGCCAACTTCATACTACTCAAGTCAGAAGTGACAAACTTCATGACACCCATACAGACGGGAACTGAAAGTTCAACTGCTGAATCCTACACTAAGGCACTGTACAAGCACATCCACTCATGCATGAATTGTGCCATCCCAAATAGAACCAAGATGCTCTCATCCAGAAAAGGAAGCCAATCTGGTTGTCCCCTGCCATAAACAAACTTTACAACAAAAGGAAGAAACTGTTGCAGAAAAGAGGAAAATCCCAGGATGCAAAAAACTCACTTACCAGCCTCAGTAAGAAACTGAGATCCCTCATAAAATCCTCCAAAACTAGTTACAAAAATAAAATTGCCAAAGATTCCAAAGACAATCACAAGGCATTCTATAACTATGTCAAGAATCTAAATGGCAATGCTCAGCTCTGCTCTGAGCTAAAACAGAATGGCATTAAATATACTGATCCCAAGGATATTGCCAATATCCTGGCAGATCGATTCAGTGCCAACTTCACCCCCTCTCACCCCCTAAATGGCCCATCTCAATACCGGAAGATTGCCAAATTCCTGTAATAACGGCCACACAGGTAAAAAACGCACTCTCCAAAGCTAAGAGTACAGCATTCATGGGACCAGATGACATCCCGGGCTGTGTACTACATGAACTACAATATGAACTGGCACCTCACCTAAGTGTCATGTTTAATCATAGCCTCACCTCAGGTTTCGTGCCCACTGAGTGGCGCAGAGCTACAGTTATCCAACTCCACAAGGGGGGATCCACCTTGGATCACAGAAACTACCGTTCCATCAGTCTGACAAGCCTTATCTGCAAGGCCATGGAGTGTATTATCATGGAACTTATAAACAAAGACATTGGCAACCTTCAAACACTGGACCCCACCCAGTTTGGGTTCGTGAAGGGCCGATCTTGTCTCCTGAACCTGATTGACTTCTTCAAATCAGTCTCTAGAACCATGGACAAGGGTAAGGTGGTCCATGCAGCCTACCTAGACCTTGCCAAGGCCTTTGACACCATTCCCCACTCTGGAATCATAGATAAACTTACTAAGCTGGGCATTAATCCCTACATCACCCAATGGGTTGCTAACTGGCTTACTGATAGAACCCACACTGTAAAAGTAGCCGACTCCAAATCCAGCTCCAGACAAATGACAAGTGGAGTACCTCAGGGTTCAGTCCTGGGACCGCTCTTGTTTGGCATCTACTTCTCTGAAGTACAGGCCAACACTAAGGGACTCTGGCTAGCAAAGTTCGCAGACGACTGCAAACTGGGAGCCATTACTGAATCCCCAAATGATGTGGATACTCTACAAAAGGGCCTTACAGAAACAGATGCTTGGTGCCAGAGCCATGGGCTCAAGCTCAATGCTAAGAAATGTATAGTTACCCCCTTTGGGAAAAAACATGTATCTGTGAATTACCATATAGGTGGCAGTACACTAAACACCGAAAGTGTGATAAGAGATTTAGGGACACAGGTGAACAGTGGTCTCACCTTTGATAACCACATCACCACAACAGTCAGGAAATCATTCTATGTGGCACACCTCATCACTAAGGGCTTTTCATCTAGAAAAAAGGAGGTCATTGTCTCACTGTACTCATCCCTCATTAGACCCATTATAGAATACAACGCCCTGTTTGGTATGTACCTCTCAAGACATCTGCAACAACTGGAAAGGCTGCAGAAATACCTCACTAAAAGAATCACAGGCCTAAAGCAGATGCCCTATGCTGACTGCCTTAAAAAACTCCAGCTATACTCTGTCGCATATTGTCTACTCAGAGGCGATCTCTGCTTAACATACAAGGCCATGTCAAACCCAGAGCTGTTGGACATGCTACACTTAAAGAAATCTCAATCCCTCAGAGCCACACACTCCAGGGATCTAAACATTGTCATCACAACAAACAAAACAGACTCTGGAATAGATTGCCCATACATGTCAAGCAGAGTGCCTCTTTGGCCCTCTTCAAAAGGAACCTTGATGATTGGATGGGAGAAAGGAAATTCACCCCAGGGATCATGTCAGTCGCTCTGCCAGACAGGGGTCCAGGGAAGTAAATAGTGTGGGAAGAAATAACCAGGGAATTGTTATGGCTAGGCTTGTATAGGCCCTAGCCTAGAACTAACCTATGAACCACTAGGCTTACAGAGAGGGTGCTGGAGGTCTTGGCTTGGAGACTTGGCTAAGGACTGAACCCTATAGCTGTACAGGTGGGGAGTCTTACTGGGGACCTGGAGGGAGACTGAGAGATCCAGACCTCGGACTGAGTGTGTTCCTGTGTGCTCTTAAGGGAAATTATGCTTGATGCAGAGAGGTCGGCATCTGGAAATGTATATATATATATATATATATATATATACATACACACACACACACACACACACACACACACACACACACACACACACACACACACACACACACACACACACACACACACACACACACACACACACACACACACACACACACATTTTTTACATTTGTTAATTTAAAATGGCCAGTTGGTAGGTCCCATTATCAGTGGACACCCAAGGACTCAACTCCAGCACAATAAACAGCAACAACAAGAAAACAAACACATTATATAGAAATTATACAGTTAACTAATGCACAGGACACAATTCAACAAATGTGCATGGCATAGTTCCAGACATAGTTACTTAAGAAATTAAGCTATATCCTTAAATGTGTTACATGAAGCTAATTTTAAATTATTAGCAAATCTATCAAGTAAAGCAAAAATCATTCCAGCTTAAGCCGGCTGATAGGTCCAACAGTTGCACAGAAAGAGGTCTTATTTAGCTAGGCTTATATGTGGTGAATTTAGTAAGAGAACAAAGCACTCAGGTGATGCCACAGCTTCTTATTGGGTGGTGCAGTAGTGTAGTGGTTAGCATTGCTGCCTCACAGCAACAGGTTCTCTGGTTAGATTCTTGGCTGGGGTGCCTTCTGTGTGGAGTCTGCATGTCCTCTCTACATTCGCATGGATTTCCTCCTACATTACAAAGACATTCGCCTGGAGTGTTTCTTCTCAGGCCTCCACTAAAAATTGGCTCTGTCTCAGTCAGGCTTTCCTAGTAAACAAATGTAAAATAAAATAAATATTGAATTGTTACTGGGTGTGACACCAGAAGGGCTTTAAATGCCCATTTACCTTTTATTTTTCGGGGCAGCTGACTCCAAATTTTTTCAATGAAGGTAGAAAACACTGACCTGTTAAATTTATTGAAGGATATGGTAATGTCATTCAGCTGTGCATATCTAAAGCTACATGGAGAGGCCATCTAATTAATAGATATGGATTTTATTCTATGGCTTTCTTCTTATAAAGAGTAAGTAGCAGCTCATGGTAATAATTAGACATCAAACCTCCTAAACAACATTTCAATCCAATAAAATAAAGTATGCATTTCCGACTTGGAAATGCAGCAGGTTTACAGAATAAGTGCCATTGCGCGTTACAGATGTCAATGTTATATAATATTTAGTCAATCTCTCAAGCAGTGATATAAATAAGGATAATGCATATATCCTATTAGGAAGAATAAAAGCTTTCTGGATTTACATAGTTAAGTGCCCTCCTAGTAATTTATTCTGTGGTATCTGATATGTAGTCAACTAACTAAATGAGTAAATCAATTATTATAAATCAAACTATGTTTTCTCCTCTGAGAACAACAGGTCTCTGTTTTTACACAATAACTGCATATTATTCTCGATATCTTATCTTATGTGATCTGCACTCATCAACTCTCTCAAGCAACTATATCAGCTTGCTAACCGTAATACGATTTTTGTTTTACAAAGTAAGTGATCTTATAAGTTTTAGTAATATGTGGTATGTGATATTCACTTGCTAGTTCTGCACTGCATTAACAGAAAAAGTAATATACATATTTTCCCACCAGAGAGAATAGCATGTGTATGTTTCATAGAGTAGATACACACTTCTGCCCAGCAACTGGAATTAAAACAGACAAAACTGCTATCTTACACTCTAGTGCTTTGGCTTCTGCCTTTATATGGAGATAAAATCTTTATTACCATTCAGTAAACTGTATAAATAGTATTAGGACCCACAAGTAATTCATTTCTTAAAGATGTACACACACACACACACACACACACACACACACACACACACACACACACACACACACACACACACACCTGACACACATACTTACATTGTCTTTTGAAGGAACTTGATGTATTTTGAGTGACAAAGCCTATTCTTATGTACCAGTTTTATTACATACTGCCAAGGTACCTTTAAATTCATACCCCTTGATGTCATACAATTGTATTGTAGAATGAATCTAGATTTTAATTTATTTAATGCCATCCAAAAGTTATCACGTCTGGGTATCTTTACTGAGGCTATTAATAAAAACCTAAAATAATCAGACCTGCTGGCATGTTGATGTGTAGCTACTTGACAGAAGCGTATTTCTCACACCCCTAGCATGCTGTTGAAGTCTTATCTTCGCCATATGCTTCGTTTGTTATATGCACTACTAAGCTGGATTGGAGCACGTTTAATAGCATATAAACTTTGCTGCTTTAACATCCCTTCTTCAACTTAACATTTTCACATTTATGTTAAATGTGTGAGTTTTAAAAACACAGCGACAGACATTGCATTCTCCAGATGTTGGCACACCTAAACATGCACAACTAACTTTGATAATATTTACCATACAAGACATTTTGCCTATATTTAAAGGTCTAGTAGTAAAAGAAAATATATGTTTAAAAGGTTACAACTTTTTCAAATTCTGATCTACTAACACTGCTCTCCAGTTCTGTTTTATAGTGTGTGTAAAACATGATGCAGATGTGATAAATTCAAAAACACAATAGAAGTTCTTATCTGAAGTAAATTATTTATGATTTATCAGTAGGAAACCACCATAACCTGCAACGTCACTTTGCAAAATGTTATTTCTGGTTTGAGCAGTACCTTCCTGAATATAATCTCTTTCACTTAATCTACACTGAATACTGTCACCATTCTTCTTTCAATGACTAGGATTTGTTGTAATACTGTTAGCTCTAATGACTTCACCCAGGGGAAGGGGTGTAATCAAATGTGATTGTGCACTGTTTGCATGCAAAAATCTGTTACGCTGATATATCTTTAAGGCAAAACTTGGTTTGTATCCTGTTTCCCATACTACCATAAATTGTCAAAGCCAAATAATCTACAGATTTATTCATAATTTTATGGGTGAACTTGAGTTGTTGCTTTTTAACTTTTTAGCAAAATTATCTGCATTAACTTTACTTCCCTTAAACAAAAATACCAAATTACCTATATAATGCACATATATCACCATATTTTCAGACATAAATGTTTATTATACATAAAACTCTTTTCAAATTTTAACATAAAGAAGTTATCATATGATGAAACAAATGGGGCACCCATATTAGTACATTGCTTCTGCTGAAACCTCTTTTGACCAAACTTGAAAATATTATGTGTGGGACAATAATGCAGCAATGACAGTACAAAAGAGGAAAAGGGCCCATCACCTAAAAATTATGCCACTGCCCTTAAACCAAATACATGTGGTATATTGGAATATAAACTTCTGATATCTAAAGTTAGCCAAAATGTTTCCTGTCATTGTATATTCTGTATATTTGAAATTATTTCACTTAGATATACCTTTATATATATATATATATATATATATATATATATATATATATATATATATAAAACACACACACACACACACACACACACACACACACACACACACACACACACACACACACACACACAGAGAATATTACAATATATGTATATATATATATATATATATATATATATATATATATATATATATATATAGGGTTCCTATTAGATCGAAGAAAAATGAAAATCTCAAATGGCTGACAGTTTGAAAGTGCTGTTCTTCAAAATCGCTATTGTGAGATTGTGGTGCAGTGAACATTGGAAAATTTGACCTTTCCTCACTGTAGAGCGATCTCAGAGTTGGTATATATATATATATATATATATATATATATATATATATATATATAAAATTAGCAAAGGGTATGGGGGGCGCAACCCCCCACAATACCTATTTCGAAGAACAGCATTTTCGACTTTTAAGCCGTTCAAGATTTTAAATTTTCATTCATATAATAGGGACCCTATATATATATATATATATATATATATATATATATATATATATATATATATATGTATACATACATGCACACACAACCACACACACACACACACACACACATATATATATATATATATATATATTTTTTTTTTTTTTTTTTAAGAACCTGTAGAGCCCTACTTGAAGGGCAATAGTCTCTGGACTGGATATTTTTTTCAGCAACACATAGGTTTATTGTTAAAGAGCATCTTAAAAGATTTTGTTCATAAGTCAAGAAAAAAATGAGTGAAAAGGAAATACTAAAAAATGCTTTCTGTAACTTTATAGATAGCAGAAAATATAAAAATTAGTTAATTAATATTACAGAAACAATTACATTCTTGAAAGGGATGATCTTTGTATTTTTTCAGAATTAAAAAAAAAAAAAGAACAAAAAGAAATAAAGAAATATAGTCTCTTATGTTAGATGGAACTGATTGCCAAATTTCGGGACCTAAAATTGAGAAGCTGTGGTCACTGCATTTTTTTTTTTTGAGGAGAAGGTAGTATGGAGGAAGAAGGTAGGCTTGACTGAAACATAAGATGATATATTCTTCCTCTAATTGTAAATATACCTATCAGATAATGAAGGAATTTAGATTTAATAATTTGAAAAGTAGAGTACTAAAAAGTAGTTGCGCTTATTGTTTTACAGATAGCCATTTAGTTTTCTTAGATACAAGCAATGATGCTCTGTTTTAGGTGTAAGGGAAATGAAACAAGATTTTATTAGTCACAATTTCAAATGAGTTAAGATTTTTCAATGAGGCAAAGTACAGTTAGGGAGCATTCAAATTGAGCCATTAAAATAGCTTTCAATAGCTTCTTTTCCTGACTGAGATAGGATGTATAAGATCTACAAAGTGTAGCATAAGGTTTGGTGAATTGTAGTTTTAGTACTGTGAATGTGTAATTGAACGTTTGACTTCTGATCAAGCCAGAAGCCTGAGGCCAGTGTATTTTTTGGAGGAGATAGTTTGAAATGGATTATTCCAAAGGTGAAAGATAACTTTCTTTAACACAGAAACAATACTTTGGTGTGCCTAGTATACTGTTGGTATACCTCCACCCACCCTTGCTATGTCCCACCAGAGAGGTTCAGGACATTACTCCAGGTTCTGCTTGATGTCCAAAAAGACTCAGAACCTCAGACCCATTTTAGACCTCAGCCATCTAGACTGGCACATGAAGAAGGAGTCATCCAAGGTGGTTATGGTGCAATCCATCATACCATGTTTACAAGCAGGAGACTGGATGTGTTCTTTGGATCTTCAGAATGCTTACTTATATACCATCCAGGAGATTCCTGCACTTCCTGGTGGAAGCCAGTCATTATCAGTACAGAACATTCCCATTTGGTTTTACCACAGTACCCAAGATGTTCACCAACTGTATGGCTCCAGTCACTGCCCATGTGTCTACTGGAAATAATAATATTCCCTTCCCTAGATGACTGCTCATCTGTGCTGCTAGAGGGGAAACCTCATCTTAGCAAGACAATACTTACTTCATTTATGGCTATCCTTGGGGATATCTGTAAACCTAATCATATCCTAATTGTAGCCTTTTCAATCCCTAAAATACATTGGACATCAGTTAGACAAAGCAAAACAGTTAGCAATTCCACCATAAAAGATCTTCTGCAGTCATACGAGCAGTAGTAAATCACATACAGAAATCAAACCAGATGCTGCAGAGATTCTAAGAGTACGAATACTATATGGTAGCATTGATTCAAACAGTCCAAGTAACAGAACTCTTATGAAAATGGTAACACTTTCCAGAGGCTGCAACACTTTTCCTGATGGATGATTGTAGATAACCTTGTTTTGGCTACTCCTTTCATTCAACCAGTTACCCACTACCACTTTATTCAAAGATGCATCCTTAGGGAGATGGGAGGGGGCAGTATGTGAACACTACTATTCAAGGGATGTGAACCATAGAAGAGGTCAAATTGCACATATGTGTATTGGAGATGAGAACAATCCTCCTAGTGTTTTGGGCTTCCAAGACCTTCTCCTTCAAGCTGAAGTGTCCATCCAGTCTGACAATATGGCAGTGGTATGGTACATTAACAAGCAGAGAGGAACTTGTTCCCATGTCCTTTTTTGAGAGGCTATGAGAGTGTGGGAGTGGATCATGGCTTCCCATTGCTTTCTTATTGAACCACACATCCCAGGGCCATTCAGTATAATAGTAAACAGATTGAATATGTGATATTTACCTCATGAATGATCTCTCAGTGATTCAATAACACCAAAAAATCTTCTGCTAATGGGGAATTTGTTGTTTCAACTTTTTTGCTACACCTTTAAATGTCAAATGTAACATTTTTTTTCTTCATTGCCCCTCAACAGGGATTTTCCCCAAGGGATGCATTCATAAATATTTGGCCCCCAGGGCTTATTTACACATTTCTCCCATACCCCTCATAGATTCATAGGTGTGTACTAGGCCAACGGCCCTGGAGCCTTTACAATCCTAGCCCATAGAAGTGCCCTGGCATCATGCTGTCATTAGTTCCCAGTGCCTCTATCAAGTGGAGCCACTGGAGTGATCCCCGGGGTGAACTTTCTATTTCCCATCCACTCATCAAGATTTCTCTTGAAAAGGCCCAGTGAGGTGCTCTGCTTGACATGTATGGGAAGTCTATTCCAGAGCATGGGCAGTCTCTGGGTTATGAACCTGTGCCTCCAGCAAGGCTGGGTCACACATGGCTTTGTAAGTCAAGCAGAGACCACCTCTTAATAGATGATATGAGACAGTGAAAAGCTGGAGTTTTTTTAGTCTGCCCATGTAGGGCATGTGTTTAAGGCCTAGGATCCTCTTCATGAGTTACTTTTGTGGCCTTTCCAGCTGTTGCAGGTGTTTAGTGAGGTACATGCCAAATGGGGCATTATACATGATGATTGGTCTAATGAGGGAAGAGTAGAGAGAGATGATGACCTCTTTCTTCTGGATGCAAAGCCATTGGTAATGAGATGTGCCACATAGAAGGATTTTCTGACCACAGTGGCAATGTGGTGGTCAAAGGAGAGGTTGCTGTCAACCTGTGTCCCCAGATCTCTTATAATGCCTTCAGTGTTCAGTGGGCTACCATCAATTTGGTAATTAGTGGGAACTGAGTTTTTCCCAAAGGAAATGATGACACATTTTTTGGCATTAAGCTTAAGGCCATGGTTTTGATACCAGTCGTTGGTCTCAGTGAGGCCTTTCTGTAGGATGTCTACATCACTTGGGGAATTAATAATGGCTCCCAGATTACAATCGTCGGTGAACATGGTCAGCCAGAGTCCCTCCGTTTTGGCCTGGACTAGATGCCAAACTGGAGAGGACGCAGGACCAATCTCTGGGTTTTCTACTCATGACTGGTTGGCAGTCTGACTTGGAGTCTGCTCACACTGTGGGTTATATCTGTGAGCCAATTTGCAACCCACCTAGTGATATAGGGGTTGATGTCTAGTTTGGTGAGTCTATCAATAATTCTTGAGTGGGGAATGGCATCATAGGCCTTGGCCAGATCGAGGTAGGCTGTATGCACTGATGTGCCCTCATCCACAGCTCTGGTGACTGTCTCAAAGAAGTCAACCAGGTTGAGCAGGCATGATCAACCCTTCACAAAACCAAATTGTGTAAGATCCAGAGTTTGGAAATTCCCTGTATTCTTGTTAATTAGGTCCATGATGATGTGCTCCATAGCCTTACATATCAGACTCATCAGGATAGTGGAGCAATAATTCCCAGGGTCTGTAGTCGCTCCCCTTTTATGGAGAGGGATGACTGTAGCAGTGCGCCATTCTCTAGGGATAAGGTCTGAGGTGAGGCTGTGAGTGAACAGGGCACACAGGTGTGGTGCTAGCTCACTTTGTAGTTCATGTAGTCAGAATGTGCAAGGTCAAGTTTATTCTCATAGTGCCTTTCTGGCCTTACAAGAATCAGTTCCCCCTGTTATGGCCTCATCTAAGAATAAGACTTTGTCTTCTCCCACAGCATTCTCAACTATCACTTCACCCGTCTGGCCAACCTCATCCAGACAATCAGTCCATCCAGTTAACTGTATATTTTTTCCAGTTCCGATAAAGGCCAAGGACCCAATACTTCCCTTACAAGTTAAGGATTTTATTATTGGAAACTATTAACAAGAAAGATTTATAGAAGTAAATGAACAAAATAGTGTTCCTTATCAGGCTGCAATCCCTCAAATTGTATCCATCTTCCCAGAACTTTTTCAAAACAGAGCTGGGTATTCTCCCATCAAAGTGCAATTGGCAGCAATGTCCCCTTCCATGTATGATTTCATTCTTCTTCATTAGCTGGCCACATGCTTTGTAAGGCATTCCTGAAATTAATATTTCACTCACGACCTCCACTACACCCTTCCCTGGGATATGAATTTCATTCTAGAGAAACTGACCTTGCCTCCTTTTTTGTCAAAGAAGACCCTCTATGTTGTAGCTCTTACTTCAGCCAGACGATTTTCAGAATTGCATGTACTGTCTTGAAAATATCCTTATTAGGTATGTCACAAGGACCTTGCATCTGAAGAACTACTCTTGCCTTTATCCCTGAAACTGCTACATGGGACAGTTTGAATCACTGTAATAATTCCGCTTTGTTTTTTTTTCCCAGTTTTTCAAGCAAAGCTGAATACAGGCTTTGCTTGAAATTTAGATATCTTAAATTATATCTTAACAGGGCCATATGCATTAGAAAAAATAATCAACCATTTATTTCCTTTCAAAAAGGCCAAAAAGTGACAAAAATCTCCTTATCAAAATGGCTGTCGGACTGTATTACATTCTGCAACTCTTACAACACAAGATCCTTTCCTCTGAACCCAGGGTGTTTTGTCACTGCTCAGAACCCTTGTACATTGTTCCTTAGGAACGTACCCCTGGATGAACTTTGTGCCACAGCCACATAGTCTGCCTTACATACTTTTTAAAAACAATACATTTTGGACACTCCATCTAGATCTAGATCTTCTTTTTGAGGTTTCTATTGTTAGAGGTGTTTTGTCTTAGTATCATCTCCATTTGTCTACATTGTGACTATGACCAGACAATGCTCCCAGGTTGTCCTGGAAACGGACACTTTGTCCAATGCACTTACTCTGTTAAGAAATAGATAATACAATGTACCAAAGAGGCTTAGCTATCAACCTCTTTTGCCTAGAATCAGACAGGGAAAAACATCAATAATCAGGGACACTTTTTAAGAACTGATCCTGCTGCCATAGACTAAGATAATCTGAAATTAAATTAATTTTCTGAAGTAGAAGAATTCTGTAATGATTGGCATTATTTGTTGAACATAACTGACCATCTTTTCACAAGAAGTCACAGATTTTAGGAAGGCTAATTTCTGAGCCAAATCAGGAATGTTTAAGGCGTTAACTGGATTAGCTCTAGATAGCTATTTTAATATCTTATGTGTTTTAGACCAACACCTGTCTATCACACAAGCTAGAATTTATCTGATTAATGGTAAAATTATAAAGAATGATTTTATGTAATAGCATAACTTTTCATTGGCCATTAACTCAGTAAAAATGATACTAGCGTGTTAATGAAATCTTTCAGCAGTTTTCAGTTTTGCAGTAAGATTTATTCATTTAATTTCTGACACTATATGAAATGAATAAATCTCTAGAGTAGTTTTCATCGTTGCAGCAGAGATTTATTCATGTCATTTAATGACAGAATACCATGTCATAATGCAAGAAATGTGTAAAGTACACTGATGATTAGGTATACATTAGACATTTTAAAGAAGTTAGAGGTTCTAGTTATTTAACAACTTCTAATGGTTAATGTTTGAAACAATTACAAAACTCTGTATTCAGAATCTTCTTCTTCTTCTTCTTCTTTCGGCTTTTCCTGGTTAGGGGTCGCCACAGCAGATCACCTATCCGCTCATGATTGGCAGTGTGTGGTTTACAGTGTCGTTTGTGCCCCGGTGCCCAACCATCCACAGAACACACACACACACACACACACACACACACCTACACACCTGTCCAATTTAATCCACCTACAGCATGTCTTTGGGGTGTGGGGGTGTGGGAGGAAACCAGAGGAAACCAACAAAACCACAGGAGGACATGGAGACTCTGCACATGCACACCAAGGCAACCTCTGCCAGAGTGAAATTGAACCGAGAACCTTATGCTGTGACGCGCGCTGCACCACCCAGCTTGATTTCTATATTCAGAATAAGTACAGCAATTACTGGTTTTATCAAGAAATTCACATTTAGTAAAGTCAATTTTCATTAATTTGTTTGGCTTTTTTCCTCATTTCTTCCCTGGGAGCAATATAGATCATCAAAACAAACATATCAGAATGTTTATTACATCTCCCTACCCTATTTACACAAATGCTTCTGGCACAAGAACATTTTTTTGCACTAATTGTACAACAGCTAGCAGCTTCTCCATTTTTAAGTGCATGGGGATGAGGATGAGGGGAGATACCTTCTTAAACTTTCCACCTAACTGAAAAAAACACTCTGCATCCTTACCTTAACATGATAGTGCCTGTGTGGTCTGCTTGAGCACTATTAAGAAAATAATTAATTTAAAAAAAAAAAAAAAAAAGAATTAATTTAGACAAATGGGAGTGCAACCACAAATTTACCTCCAGTTTAGCCCCTTGTCTCTCATGGGGAGGGAAAACATGTAAATGTCCCAACATGCCCGTGTTCAGCTCATCTGTGGGTTTTTTGAATGCAAAATATTCAGGCTAAAAACTACCATGGGAATGTAAGTGTGAGTTTCTTAAGATCCTCACAGATCAATAACCTAGTAATTACCTATGAACCCATAAATTGTCCTGAAAGAATTCTTTCCTTTTCATTTTCAGTTATGCTTACATCAGTATGGTGTATCTCAGTCTGGAGAGTCATCAGGGAGCAGCTCATTTTGGGACAAGGGGTGGGGGATCATCTTGGCAAGAGATTGATTCTTGCTGAGTGAAGAACACCTTTGGTGACCAGTACAAAGGCTTCCGATGTCTGGAGCAATACCAACTAAATCTATTATTCTGGTACGCATGTTACTTACATTTTTCTCCCAATATTTCTGCTATGTCATATTTCTTAATCATTACATGGAGACTGGAATTCAGTTAGCTTAGTTCTCTGGAGATGGCATGACTAAGATGGGTGTGTTTATTATCATATAGGAGGGACACCGACTGGGGCCATCTAATGCCACAAACCCTTGGAGGAAGGGCATCAATGCAAAGGATGCTCCAGAAATGGGCTGTTGGGCATTAGGCAGTGAACACTTTAAGGTACACAGAAGTGTATATTTGAATGAGGAGGGCATCGCCACTCCCACTGTGGTGGTGTAGGTTGCTTGTCCTCATCCAGGGGAGTGAGTCATGCCAGATATGTACCCATTCTGGGATGCCACTGAGGGCAGAAACCACCACTAGGGATGTCTGTATGATGTCCTCACCTAGTTAGCTCCAACCTTGACAAGGGAAAACAATGATGGGGGAAGTACTGAACCTTACTAATAGGAGAAAGCTTGATGGTTGGCAGGTGCAGCTGCAAATATCATATACAGAGAATGAAACAATGCTACTGCACATGACATTTTAGTCTTAATCAGCCTATGATGAGGAGTACCCTAGGTGGAAAAATCCCAAAGAAATTGTAGACAGTAATATCATCATCAGGAAATTCTAGAGTATGAGTTATATGTTGCTAATATTTAAACAGTCATAGATAATATCTGTAGACAGGCACATCAGTTATTTTGCTGAAGCAAAACCAACCAACCAATGTTTTAGCATCAGCCAGCTAGTTTATTTATATTAGTTTGTTATTACACAGTGCTTCATTAATTAGGCCTATTTCACATATATTAGACAACTTGATAAGTACAACAAGGAACTTTAATATCTTGATCCCATGATCACACAATCACTGTCTTTCTTACAACTTAAGAGCATCATTGACAATGACATCCACTATGTTTTCCCATTTTGTCTATTGGTGACAGAAAAAATCTACAACAAAGTAGACTTTTTTAGCTCTTTTAAAAGTCACACTGCACTTTTTGATAGAACTGAACCCACTGTCTGAATTTTACTGCACAGCACATTCAAAATGGAGATTTTCCTTTGCATCATTCCCAGACGCATAAACATTTCTTCTTCGTGAATCTATTCAGAAGTACAGTTCAGATTAACAGATTAGGACACAATGGCTGAAAGAACAATAGATTTACAATACTTTGCCACATCTGCAGTTCACATCTCAGAGCTTCATTTGACCAGTTCTCCATTCCAAATTAAGCAGAAGAATCGTTTCATGAATATATTATTTTAGGACAATTATGACAGCTTCATATTCCAGGACTAGGATGAAAGATCATGCTCTATCCTTTATTTCTGTATTAGTTACAACATTAGAGTATGCAGGGGTTAAACAGACTAGTACACTTAATTTTAGCAAAAAGGCTGAGAAGCTCAAAACCTCCTTAGATATTGTCAAGGGATCTGCATACTCCAAGTCCAGTCTATTTATCTAAAAGAAAACAAACCATGCTAACATGTTCACAGTTACAACACTATACGTCACATATATTCTTCTATACAATTACCATGAATCCAGTATTATATAAATTGATCAATTCCTACTTTCCCTTAATCCTCAGTCCTCCTCCAAAACATTATTCAGTGACTTTTGTTTTGCTGTTCCTGACACATAGCCCTAAGACCTTTTAATGCTGTTACCTCTGTGGATGATATTGCCTGACATGCTCAGCAGATTTGCAAGCTGCATTTTTATGTCATTCGTTTTGTTTTATAGAACTGAATATGGAAAAGGCGATCAATACATGTATTGTTCTTACAGTTTCTATTTTTTCTATGTAATTTGCTCCTTCTCTTTTCTAAAGATCCCACTTATAATTCTTTTATCTCTGTTACAATATTCATTACTTCAAGTACTGTTGCTTTAGAGTTTTATTTCCATTTTCTAGTAATTGCTTTTTTGGCAGCCCCTGAATTAAATTGATAAGGCCATACCATGTCTAGATAATGCAGATACTGTATATCAGCTCAAACAATAATTTTCTTAGTTACATCTTATACATTCCTTAATTATGGCAAATGTATTTAATAAACATTTTCAGACTGGGGAATCCTTGGACATAGAACAGTGGTCAGATATGAGGACAATAATGTGTGAAGAGACTGATTGTCTTAATTTTGGTTTGGACATAGTTAGGTCCTCAATGAGGCAAATAAAACCAGATTTACGAATGGGTCCTGATAATTTTCCAAGTTCATTCTGGGTTATTAGTAGAAACTACATTTCAGCAATTATAGCATCTTTATCTGATAAAATGTTTCTAACAGGATATATGCCATCTAGTTGGAAAACTGCAGGCATCATTCTTGTTCATAAGGGAGGCTCAGTGGACAGTAGTAAAAATTATAGACCAATCAGCCTTATATCAATCACTGGCAAATGCTTTGAGAGGTGTCTTTCAGGAATAATTATTAAGGCACTACAGGGCAATTTGATGGATTTGAATGAACATGGCTTTGTGAGGAATTAGTCCACCTTTACTAATTTGGTAACTTTTGCAAACCAATGTCATTGGTACTAGATTCAGGCTTATCAGCAGTAACGGTTTATATGGACTTATCTTAAGCATTTGACAGCATACCACATCATATTATCATCGTGGCAATGTACAAGTACTCACTTAATCCCTGCTTGATATGAAGGGTTACCAACTGGTTTAGAGTTATGTTTTTGAATGGGTCAAAATGAGAAAGGGGAGCCTCACGGCTCAGTCATGGGCCCTTTGTTGTTTAATATTCTGTTGTACTTAATTCCCAGGTTTGAAAAGGTGTCGATGGCTAAATATGTGGATGACATAAAGCTGGGATGTGTGGTTACATCTTCTGAAGATATAAAGTGTCTAAATCAGTATATATTCCAGATTACAATCTGGTTTAGACAAAATGGTATGAAAGTCAATATGGAAAAAAAGTAGAGCTATGTATTTTGGGAAAATAACTATTAAAAAAATCTATTAAACTGGAACAAAATGAATTACAGGAATTGTCAGAATACAAAGATTTGGGCATAATAGTGAGTAACAACTTAAGTTTTAGGAAGCATGTTCAGATAACGAAGGTTAAGGCAATTAGAGTTGTGGTTTTAATTTTAAGGAACATTGATGTTATGAATAAGGAGTTTATAACAAAACTTTTTGTATCATGTGTGCGACCAGTTATTGAGTACATATGCTAGTCTGTTTGCTCAGCAAATGTGATTTGTTATTACTAGAGTGCATTCAGTGAAAATTTACTAAGAGAATCACAGAGATGAGAGGAAATTCATATAGCTTTAGATTTCAAGATCTAGGATTGTTTTCTATTTCTGGGATTGTTTTCTATTAGTTACAGGCATTTGCATGGTAAATTACGTCTGCCATATAACTCTTTTAGGAATGAGGAGCTATGTTTGATCCTCAATTTAGAAATGTCAGAATCATGAAGGGCTACAGGAGGAGTTTGTTATACATGTAACATAGGAAGGTGTAGGACTACATTGAGATCAAGAAAACTTTCAGAGTCATTGGTCCACAACTGGAACAGTCTTCCTTTAGACATACATTGATCACAATGATTACAATTCTTTAAAAATAATTTGGACACTTGGGTATGGAATAGGGCTTTCTCTACAGATTTGGAG
The DNA here is from genome assembly GCF_019279795.1 of Protopterus annectens. Taxonomy (NCBI): domain Eukaryota; kingdom Metazoa; phylum Chordata; order Ceratodontiformes; family Protopteridae; genus Protopterus; species Protopterus annectens. The sequence goes on along the minus strand of NC_056747.1, from coordinate 774,331,138 downwards.
TCTATGTTATGAATGGTCTTTGGCCTAAACACAGTTATAATGAACAACTGACCAATTGAACCCATTTGCTCACCAATATTTCTGACAGTGTACTCTGTAGAGAAGTTTTAAACTCTGACAACTCATTACACTCCCAAGACATATGCTCCCA